>NC_133787.1:4787753-4899136 GCF_003597395.2 Chelonoidis abingdonii | reverse complement strand
CACTGTTGGTAGACAGGATACTGGGCTAGAAGGACCTTTGGTCTGACCCAGTATGGCTGTTCTTATGTTCTTGGCTGAGGGAACTGGGCTTCGTCAGTCTGCAGAAGAGAAGAGTGAGGGGGGATTTGATAGCAGTAGTTGAAGGGGGGTTCCAAAGAGGATGGAGCTCGGTTGTTCTCAGTGGTGGCAGATGACAGAACAAGAAGCAATGGTCTCCAAGTTGCAGTGAGGAAGGTCTAGGTTGGATATTAAGAAACACTGTTTCGCTAGGAGGGTGGTGAAGCACTGGAATGGGTTCCCTAGGGAGGTGGTGGCATCTCCATCCTTAGAGGTTTTTAAGGTCTGGCTTCACAAAGCCCTGGCTGGGATAATTTAATTGGGGTTGGTCCTGCTTTGAGAAGGGAATTGGACAAAATGACCTCCTGAGGTCTCTTCCAACCCTAATCTTCTATGATCTTTTCTTCTAGCACAAACAGGAGTATATAACCATTCATCCCCTGAGATACAGTGGGATTTGAACACTAAAATATATTCTAGTCTATACTCTACAGTCTAGGCAATAGGACCTTAAGGCTAGGGTACTGACCAAGGACTCAAGAGTACGGGGTTTTATTCCTAGCTCTGCCATTGGCCTGCCGGGTAAGAAAGTCACTTTAATTTCCCTGTGCCTCACTTTCTCCATCTGTAAAATGGGGATAATGATACCAACCTCCTTTGTAGAGTACTTTGAGATCTTCTAATTCACAGATTCCAAGATCAGAAGGGACCATTCTGAGCATCTAATCTGAACTCCTGCATAACACAGGCCACAGAACACCCCCAAAATAATTCCTAGAGCAAAACATTTAGAAAAACATCCAATCTTGGCTTAAAAATAGTCAGTGATGGAGACTCCACCACAACCCTTGGAAAATTGTTCCCAGTAGGAGGAGTGGGGAGAAGAAACCCAACTGGTTTGAAGAAGGAGCTTGATAAATGTACTAACAGGATGATACAACGGGGTCCATGATACCAGGGGACTGGACTCAAGGACCCAAGAAGGAGGCCCGTTCTAGTCCTATGTTTTGATCACCCCAGCTCCCTAAGATCATTGCTGGTTTCTAGAAAGTCTGTCATCTGAAACACAGCTATGTAACATACAGAACCCAGCGCCTCTGCAGCACCTCAGAGCCCTGAGCCAGGCACCAAGGAGCGATACTATGGGCTTGGCTACACTTGTGAGTTACAGCGCATGAAAGGAGCCCCGGGCGCACTAGCTCACTGGCAAGGCACTGAGAGCGCTCTGACTCCATGGCTACAGTGCTGCTGGTTCTCCACCTCGGCAAGAGGAATAACATTTGATGCGCCCCTACTGGAGTGCCGCGGCATCAGTGTGAACGAGGTGTGGCATTACTGTGCTCTGATCAGCCTCCGGAAACATCTCATAATCCCCTTAAGTGGCCCTCTTGTCATTGTTTTGGATATGCCCTTTGAAAGTTCCGTTTGACAGCCGGTTGCTTATCTGCTCCAAGACAAAGCAACCATGACTGTGGAATGCTGTGTGTGTGTGAGAGAGAGGCAGGGGGAGGTCTGCTGCTGTCTGAACTTACAAGACAGTATGGTGACATGCTCTCAGCCCCCTAAAAACCCACTCTCTCCCCCCACATACAAACAACACACTGTCACACTCCACCCCAGCCCCCATTTGAAAAGCACGTTGCATCCACTTGCATGCTGGGATAGCTACCACAATGCACTGCTCTCTGTGGCTGTTGCAAGAGCTGCTAATGTGGCCACGCCAGTGCGTTGTCAGTGTGGACAGACTGCAGCACTTTCTCTACTGCACTCTACAAAGGCTGGTTTAACTCACAGCGCTCTCCAAGTGTAGCCATGCCCTATGAAATGAAAGACACTCCCTTTCCCAGGAGCTGTGAATGTTACCCCTGCAGCACTGAGAGCAAAAGCACAGCACGGTCACTGTGAGATACTCCCTTGCCTCAGGGGCTAAGCATGCTGCCTGAGCACAGTTCCCAACACCACCCAGCTCTGGAAGGAAGAGAGGAAACCCATGACTCAGCCCTAGCTCTCTGATGTGGCAGAGCAAAGCACCATCCACCCACCCAAGTGGCCTCTCTGCATGCACAAATGTCATTAAAATCTCATCCTGGGTTCATTCAGAGTCTGTTTGAGTGGATACCCTGAGGGGCCAAAAGGCCAGTGCAAAGAGGCACCTGCTTAGCCATGATTAGTTGCAGCTACAACTCATTATCTTGTTTGGATTTCTAAGAACAGATGGGAAATAAGTTCTGATCAATGTCAACACAATGCACTTCATTTCCAGCTGACTGACATGAAAGCCTTTGACCTGAAACAAGATTAAGTTACAGCATGTCTGCTTCCAATCTTTCCCGCCCTCTCCCCCGCCAGATCAGCAGCAGTACGCGTTCCTCACAAGAGCACTGACGTAAAGCACCGTCCTCCTCTTTCAGAGACAGTCCCGCCAGCCACAGCCACAGCACTGGCATTTCTGCTTCACTTTTAATTCGTCTTTGAAAGTGACGGTGTACTGAATATTTCATGCAGCTGATGAACGAAAACAAAATCTTGATGCCAACAGAGACACTCGACAGAAATGTGGCAGCACATTCTGAGCAGAGTTCCATGGACAGCACTTATGAGCCTGGGGACGAGGCTCTCAGCAGTGGCTGAAAGGAGTGCAGCTGTTTTTCCCCCCAATGTCAGGACTCTGGCTTTTCCTGAGGGCTGGGAAGGACAGGCACGGGGGTCCCCCTGAAACAGGCCAGCGCTCCACCTCCTGAAAGCAGCCAAAACCTGGGATGGCACGGATGGATTTCAGGAAGCCAGAACACGGCAACCACACCAAAGAGGCCGCTTCTACAGGCTCACCTGTAGTAAATTGAAAGCCTTAAAAAGGGCAGGAACTGGTGAACAGCGACGAGCATCTACCAGAATGGTTAGGCCCAAAGCTCGGCACTCTGCTCTGTGAGGAAAAGGAAAGACAAGTTAGTGTGTCATTGCCACAGCGCAACACGGGCTATTCATGTGGTGCTGTTAGATAACATGGTGTACCGTGCTGGGCATACCCAATACAACTCTGTAAACGGAAGCCATTAACTGGCCTCATTTTGTTAGCCACAATATCTTCCCTTTGAGGTTGCCTAGGCTGCTCCTTCTTCTTCCCTTGTGCTGCTAAGTAAATTCCTGATGCCCCACCTACCACACCTCCCATGACACTGTAATTCCAGCCATGCTGCTCCACTCCCCAGACCCCAGCAGCAAATCCTCTGACAACACAGACTATCACATCTCTCTGGAGGCAGGTAGTGAGGAGGGAAGCCATGGAGAGTGCCAGCACTCACTGATTGTGCCCGAAGGCTGGAACGCAGCATCACTTACATCCTTTCGGCTGCACTGACAACAAAGTTCACACTTGGAACTAACCGTATTTTTCAAAGCATTTCAAAACGCAGACCAGGAGCTAAGACCCAACAGGGTCTGTGAGTAGGGTGACCAGACAGCAAATGTGAAAAATTGAGACAGGGGGAAGAGGGCAATAGGAGCCTATATAAGAAAAAAGACCCAAAAATCAGGACTGTCCCTATAAAATCAGGACATCTGGTCACCCTATCTGTGAGGACCTGGAAGAAGCCCCATGGCAGCAGCAGTAAGGAGGAAAACTACAGAGCACACGGCAAACTGACACATTCTGAATGCGTTTAGCTCTACCAGGCAAACTGTATCTCATCCGTGATGCCAATGCGTCACTCGCCGAGCCGACGTACACTTGCTCAGCCTCTGCAGCCGCCTTCAGCGCTGGAGGACAGGCTGTCAGAAAGATTGTTTCCTAGATCTATATGACAGGGCTGTTGCATGAGTTGCCGGGCTACCCCAGAATTGTCAACATCATGTTTTCTAAGCCCTATTTTCTGAGTTAATGCAGAAGAGTGAGAAATGGTTTGGATTTATGGCAATGCTTGGAAACGTAGAACAATATACACATAGCACTACTGCTTAGCGTGCATATACTGCAGGCTGCATGGCCAACGCCAGCAGATCTGTGGCTTGTGCAGATTCTGAGCTGTTTGGGGCCACCTCCTCATGCTGCCAAAGGTAGCCAGCTCCATTCAGCTCCCAACTAGGTGCCAGTAGAGATTGCCCTGTCCTGCCTGTCTGACACCCTGCCCAGCCTGGAAATGGCACCAACCTTGGGATTCTGTGCAAGTACAGGAGGAGGCGCACCAGCTCGTTGGTGTTGCAGTGGGGGTTTAGCCAAATCGTGTTCCTTGTGGTGATTATGGCCACTGCACGTCCACATTTGTCTCTGGTGCCTGAAAATAAGAATTTATTTTAACATCTGCAGTTTGTCAGAGCCTTGAAGGATTCCCCCACAGATTACCTCCAGGGCAGCCCAGCTCACCCACGGCCCTTAGTGATTCTCCCTGTAAATTACAGCATTGCTGTTGGGACCAAATGCTCTTCCCCTACTTCCCACCCCCACAGAATTGAGCACACAACGTCTACGACACACCAGTGCCCACCAGGAGAAGACCAGGACTTGCCATTGAAGCAGTGCCATGGCCACTGAGAGGCACAGACAATGCTCGCTGTTTGCACGGTCTCTGTTGCAGTTACTGGAAACAGCGATTCAGGCCCACACTCAGCACCGCAGAAAGTAATAAAACTCAGGCTTGAAGGGTCTAAAGCCCTCTTGGCCCTCAAGCAGCACAATTACTTTTGCAGCTGATTGCTGATTTAAAGAGCTTTGAAGAACCATGTGCAGCCTAATCAAATTCAGCACTAGTATTCCAGACGGAGGGAGGAAAGCCCAGTCTCCCAGCACACAAAGCAGCAGGCTCCTCTTCAGAACAAATCTACAGAGAGGGAACCCGCAGCTCTCACTCCAGGGTCAACACAAGATGGAGGCGTCAGAAGCATGGCTTTCCCCTCACTGTGGAGGAGCCCACTACACTGTGGCAGCCCTAAAGGGACAATGGGTGCTGGGCACACACTGTTAACCTTGCAGGAGGTTTGGCGTCCTTCTGCCAATGGGTTAAGGTGTGAACAAAGAGAGCATGCACAATGCAGCTGACTCCCCCACCTAAAGCAAGCGGAATTCCCCAGGGCTCTATGCATGGAGCAGGTGAAAGACCTTTGCTTTAGCCAAACACCTCTGATCTTGCCAGCCAGGAAAGGAGAGCTGAAGGCAGTTGTGGCTCTCTCCTTCATGACAAAAATTCCAGTGGCAGAAGCTGAGGGAGTATTTAAGAGGTTATGCAGCTTTACACCAGGAATGTGCGATATGTGTTAACTGGCATTCAACAATCCTCCTTGCTTGGCTCGGGACTGTTTGGCTCTGCACTGAGAACAAGGAAGCGAAGGACAGGGGTGGTTCTATGTATTTTGCCGCCCCAAGCGTGGCAGGCAGGCGACTTTCGGCGGCGCACCTGTGGGAGGTCTGCTGGTACCATGGATTCGGCAGCATGCCTGCAGGAGGTCCGCTGGTCCTGTGCCTTCGGCGTACCCACTGCCAAATTGCCGCCGAAGCCAGACCGGCGGACCTCCCACAGGCACGCTGCCGAAGGCTGCCCGACTGCCACCCTCATGGCGACCGGCAGGCCGCCCCCCGTGGCTTGCCACCCCAGGCACATGCTTGGTGCGCTGATGCCTGTAGCCGCCCTGGCAAAGGACCCAACGGGGCAGTGCAATTGCACCCGACCGGTGTGTTTCAGAGTTCTACATTTCACCTCAGAGATCCACACCTGCTCTTTTCTAGTCAACAAACCTGGCAGGGGCCCCAGGCAAGGGCAAGTTACCAGCACTGTTGTATCCCACAATCTCACTGTTCTGAGGAGACCACTCATCTATACAAACTGGGAACACACGTCCCTTGTTTGTTGTAAAAATGGCATGACATGATTAAAAACATCCCAAGAAGCCTCAAAAAAGCAGAATCCTAAAAAAAATAATAATTAAAATTACACTTTTCTCTATCTTACCCACTTGACCCCTGCTGTCCCCTTGGAGGGAACGTGAATAGAAATAGAGCAAAGTAAAGAAGTGGTTTCAGTGAGGGCACAAAGGGCCCCAGATAAACAGATCTGCCCTGCTAGGAGCAAATCTCTCAGTGGAGTTCGGTAATGAGAGCCAGGGCCCCAAGCAGGCATTATTTCAAACAGGGGGGAAATCACAAGTAGGGTTAACCCTTTTTCAGGGAGGAGGACCATGAAATGGTCTTTGTTCTTCTAAAGTCAGGTCTAAACGGGAGATTAAATAAATCAGGAGCCCTGTTCCTGCACCTGGAATATTGTGTTCTGTTCAGGGCAGTACAAGACCAGAAAATGGTGCTAAAATAGAAAGAGTTCATAAACACTATATGGAGCTCTGTGAGTTAAGAAAAAAGCCATCTAAACTCTCATGCTCCAGGACATCAGCTGAGTGCCGGAGAGATCAGGATGGAATCCTCTCTTTATGGACAAGATGATACAATGGACAAGTTCAGTAGAGGTTGTTTTCACCTTTTTCTGAAGCATCAGCTATTGTTCTCTGAATAATTACCTGCAAAAACTGGATTAAACTTTCCCCTGACTCCCACATTGGAGTATAGAAATTACCTGACCAGCTCAGACAAGGGGTCTGTCTCCATCAGTAGCTGGGACTGGATAATTCACAGGAAACTGCAAGTGCCACAACTGACTAATGAAACATCCTGCCCAGAGGAAAGCTTCTTTTGAACCTCCACTGTTAGTTCCTACCCCTTATAAAACCGTTTTTACTCTCTTCACTGTAACCATAGTGTTCCCATAACCCCTACCCACGTCTAATACCCCATTAGAGGGGTGTGTCTGTGTGTGTTTGAGCACATGCACGTGTCTTCCCCAGTTCACACTCCCTAGTATTATGCTGGGCACACCCACTTCCTAGGGACGAGTTGGATGCATTTAGTGCTTCTGATGTTGCTCCTCCCTCAGATGAAGGTTCTCTTCAAGCATTGCTGGAAGGCTGCCCTTGTGTTCACATGTTATGTGCATGTGACAGTTTTGGTTTGCATTTTTCATAGATTCATAGAGTTTAAGGGCAGAAGGGACCATCAGATCATCTGGTCTGACCTCCTATACAACACAGGCCAGAGACCTTCACCCAGTTACCCCTGTGTGGAGCCCAACAACTTGTGCCTGGATAAAGGATATCTTCCAGAAAGGCATCCAGACTTGATTTGGTAGTTTGTTCCAATGGTTAATCATCCTTACAGTTAAAAAAACTGGGCCTTATTTCTAATTTGTCTGTTTCAGTTTCCAGCCACTGGTTTGTGTTCTGCCTTCCTCCGCTAGATTTAAGAGGCTTTTAGTAGCTGTTATTTTCTCCCCATGAAGGTACTTATATACAGTAACCAAGTCACCCCTCAGTCTTCTACACGTTGAGCTCCTGAAGTTACTCATCGTAAGGCATTTTCGCTAGCCCTTGAGTCATTTTTGTGGCTCTTTTCTGCATTCTCTCCAATTTTTCAACATCCTTTTTAAAACGTGGACTCCAGACCTGGATGCAGTATCCTAGTATTGACTCACCAGTGCCAAAATGCGGAGTTAAAATCACCTCCCAATAGGGTGACCAGACAGCAAGTGTGAAAAATCGGGACAGGGGGTAATAGGATCCTATATAAGAAAAAGACCCCAAAATCGAGACTGTCTCTATAAAATCTGAACATCTGATCACCCTACCTCCCTACTTCTGCCCCCTAATCCCCTTTAGATAGCCACAGATTGCATTAGCCTTTTTGCCACTAGGCTGCACTAGGAGCTCTGCTGAGTTGCTGGTGCACTCTGACCCTTTTTCAAGTTGCTGCTTTCCAGGACACAGGACCCACTCTCTAGGTAGGGCCTCTATTCTTTGTTCCTAGACCTTGCATTTGTCTGTATTAATGGACCCAGCTTACCAAGCTATCCAGACCGTGCTGCATGACTGCTCTGTCTTCTGCAGCATAGTTATAGCCATATGCTCGAAAGCTTGTCTCTCTCAACAACAGAAGTTGGTTCCCTAAAAGATATTACCTCACCCACTTTGTATCTCTAATATCCTGGGATCAACACAGCTACAACTGTCAGAACTGGGGCTTGTGACTTTGCATTGGGAAAGCAGCTAGCTAAATGGGGCAGTTGTCACTCTGTGTGGGTTTGAAGAGGGCGGAAGAGAAGGGCACTGGAGGGGTTTGTTGGGGAACGTTTACTGGCACCGAGGCCAATCAGGAGCACCCAAGACTCAGTGCTGGACTGGAACTCTGTCCTGGATTCTGAGCTCTCTGTCTAGATGCTGTGCACATTGGGCACATGGGTCCCCGTGGTCAATATACCCTTATTTTCCCTCTCTCCTTATCTTTCTCCATGCTGGTTTTCTACATTCATCCCTCTGTAAATAAATATTTCCCTTTCCTATATTCATTGTACTGTTCCAATGTGTATGTATTTACGCTGGGGGTTGGAACAGGTGCCCCTGGGGTGGGAAGGGCGCACCTTTCCTTGACCGCAGCCATCCCGCAGAGTGGATTCCATCTTGGCCACAAGGGTGCTATAGTTACATTAGGACTCCTGGATGCAAATTACCTAGTCCTTCTTGAGAGCGAGGTCCTGTTTCCTGCCAGTCTCCGACTCGGCTTGAAAGCTCCAAGAGTTGGCCAGGGATTTGAGGACCGAACTTCAGAAATGTTTATAGTGAAAGGAGTACGGCACACACAGACCTCCTGCCCCTCGGGAAAATCTAACATGCATCCCTATCAGCAGCACACCTACATCAGCCCTTTTGCAGTAGAAAGCTTCCTGCCTATCCCTCTGGCTCACTCACTCACCTGGAAGACAGGCAACTCCACTCCTGAGCACGTCGAGGTTCACTTCCTTCGCTGTGACGGGTGCCGTCTGTAAACTTCTGGGTACCACATAAGACGGAGGTTCCTGGTGAATAACAGCTGCTGAGCCTTCCTCTGGGGAACAGAGTCGACCCGCTGGCTCCCACGAATCTGTGCACATTTCTTTTATCTTTTCTCTCCCTTTCATACGTGTTCCTGTAAAATAAGATAATCCCATTGGTGTCAGGAGCCTGGGGGCAGATCACGTCCCCAGTCAGAGGTGTCAGCTAACAAACTCCAGACACATGAGACCTGCCAGGACTGCACTGACCTCTGGCACCCCAAACCTCTTCAACAGCAACTAAGTAAACTGCTGCATCAACAGCTGCTGTCACTATGCAGCTTATTTACAAACAGAGACACATTTGGAGCTACTTAGTTAAATAGCTGTACCCAGAAAGCTGGGTCTCTTCATCTGTGGCTTGAAGTGGGATCCCTGGGAACTCTAGGAGTGAATGCTGCTGTTTATAGGTTGATGCCCATCCCATGCTCCCTTTGCAAGCTCCCTTTGCCCAGCTTAAAAAAAAATGTTTTACACAGTGTTTGTGCCCTACAAGAACTCTGGGCAGCAGGTATGGGTTCCAGGCCTGAGGATCATGGACACATTGAAGAGCTTGCTGGTTATCTTATGAGGACATCATTCTCTGATGGAGTCCAACTTAGGATAAACTGGCCTACCCCAGATAAGGGAAAGGAAGGATGCCTTGTGCTTGGACCATATACCGGGAGGCAGGAGATTAGGGTTTCATAGATACATAGATTCCAAGGCCAGTGTGATCAACTAGTCTGATCTCCCGTATGACATAGGATCATAGAAAAGTTGGGTTGGAAGAGATGTCAGGAGGTCATCTAGTCCAACCCCCTGCTTAAAGCAGGACCAATCCCCAAACAGATTTCTACCCTGTTCCCTAAATGGCCCCCTCAAGGATTGAGCTCACAACCCTGGGTTCAGCAGACCAATGCTCAAACCACTGAGCCATCCCTCCCCAGTAGGCCAGAGAACTTCTCCAAAATAATTTCTGGAGCAGATCTTTTAGAAAACCAGCCCATCTTGATTTAAAAATGGTAATTGAAGGAGAATTCACCACAATCCTTGTAAATTGTTCCAGTGGTTAATTACCCTCAAAATTTTACACTTTCTTTCCAGTCTGATTTTGTCTAGCTTCAATTTCCAGCCATCAGATCATGTTACACCTTTCTCTGCTAGACTGAAGAGCCCATTACTAAATATTTGTTCCTCATGTAGCTACTTAAAGACTGTAAACAAGTAACCCCTTAACCTTCTCTTTGTTAAAATAAGTAGATTGAGCCTCCTGAGTCCATCACTTTTTAATCCTTTAATCTTTCTCATGCCTCTTCTCTGAACTCTCTTCAATTTAACAATGTCCTTCTTGAATTGTGGACACCAGAACTGGGCACAGCAGCAGTCATACCAGTGCCAAATACAGAGGTAAAAGAACCTTTCTACCTCTACTCAAGATTCCCCTGTTTATGCATGATTTTATGTTTTCTTCCTGGTCGTGATAAAAATGTTAAATAATATAGGACCAAGACCCAATCCCTGTGGGACCCCACTGGAAACACACCCATTCAATGATAATTCCACTTTACAATTACATTTTGAGAGCTATCAGTTAGCCAGTTTTTAATCCATTTAACGCATGCCTTGTTCATTGTAGATTGGGCTAGTTTTTTTTAATCAAGATGTTGTGCAGCATCAAGTCTGATGCCTTACAGAAATCTAAGTCTATTAAGTCAGCACTACTGCGTTTATCAACCAAGCTCAGGAGCAGTACCACCGTCATAAACCTCTGTATGTGTTTAAACACTAGAAGGCTCGACAGTCACACTGGGTAGTGAGGTCCAGAAGCACCTAACATGGCATGTTCCTTCTAAAGTGCTATGTGGCAAAGTGGATGAGAATTGGCTCTGTTATGCTGGGTTCTATGGCAAGCTCTGTCTGAAATGAGCTTAGGCAAGCTCTCATTTCTCTTACCTGTAAAATGGGTGAATGAGAGTTACCCCTTGAGGGAACAATACAAAACTCTAGTTTATATTAAGTGTTATGAAGGGAACAGATATATTAACAGCAGCCATGGGGAAGAACTGGGAAGAGAACTCATGATCCCTAAGCTTGCAGTTTAACACACTGGCTATGGCTGGACTGGTATGAAATACCTCCAGTGGCTTCAGAGCTTTGTGCCTGGGGAATTTCAGGCCTGGTCATGTAGGGGGCCCTGAGTCTGGAACTCTGCTATGATGGGTATTGCAACAGACATAATATCCTCTAATATCCCAAACAAATCTTATGGAAGTAAGAAACTTTACTGAACGAAGTTCAACCTTACTGAATTTGGAGTCCACTGTATTAAAAATGAGGTTGTTCATGTGGAATTTATGTATTTCCATGGGAAGTGTAAAGAAGAGAACAGCAGGGAGTGGTCAGGCTAATTTACTCAAGTGGGACATCTCTAGAGAAGCCACCCCTGGAAAGATGCACATAGACTAGTTCAAACGGGATTCCCCAGGGACCAGCAGACAAAGACAGGGTCTGCTTCCTGTTCCGGAAAATGGACAGGACCCCAGGTCCACAGAGGGCCCCAGTCCTCAGAACAGAATTGGAAGGACTGGGGCTACTGAAGCCACATAAGATTGATGGCTTGTTCTGGGCTAAAGATGTGATGAACTTGTAATGACAAGGTATCCCCTTGGGTGGCGGGGTGAAGGACTGTTCCTGCCACGTTGGGGCTGGGGTGAACCCTGGTAAGCTTATTAGCATGCATGTAGGCTCTTTTATTGTGTTTAATATGTTTCCTCTGTAATAGCTTAAGAATCAAGTAGGCTTGCACAGGAAGTGCTGTCTGGTACCTCAGAACTGTAGCCATTACACCCGTTAACCACCTCTCTAGAGAACGCAAGCAGGTGTTCTTGGGCAACGTGTCTGCACTGCGAATAACACAGATAGCCAACAGCTGGGGAGACGGAGGCCTGAGGATGGGGGCCCTGGCCAGAACACAGAGCGGAAATACAGGTGCAGTTGCCCTGAACTGACAGGTATGTTTGGAGAATTGTCATTATGATTTGGTGCAGGGGCTGTGGGATTCTGTGGCTAGCCAGCCTGCAGTCCCCATGAGAGCGTTTGCTTTGGATTAGTAACTGCATCATTACAAGCAGGTGCAACCTGTGCTGCAGAATGGTCACCCAGGAGGGTAACTGGCAAAGCTGTGTCCATCTGGAGCAGCAAGGAAAGGTAACCACTACAAACCACAAGGAGAGAACTGGAAAGAGCCTAAAAGGAATTCAGCACATGGGAACGTCTCACTCTCATCAACCCAACCGCTGCCCAGCACTGGACAGATCGCAGGGCAGCTGTGAGCTGAGCATTGACCATTCCTCACCCAAACCGGGGAATCCACCCCCTCTGCTTCTGCACCTAGACTATATCACTATTTGTAATATATTAAATGCAAGAACAAATATGTTTGCAGAACACTGAAGCTCTGGCTGAACTGATGAGGAACGGCACCTCTCAGAGGTACAGCCACTCTCGCCACAGCTCAGATCAAAGTTGCAAGTAAGCGACGCTAGCAGGGACATTTTTTCAAAAATATGAATGAACTGTGCATGCTCGTGGCCTCACCCTTTGTGCTGCCATCAGCAGGGGGGTCAGCAGTTATCAGTGGACCCCAAGCAAACCCAGGTGATTCACAGCTGAGTCAGTCCTGATCCAGTGTCCTGGCACACTAGTCATCTGCCCCGAAGTTCCACTCCATGTCCCAATTCCCACTTTCAGGGCTGGACAAATATAGCTGGAAAAAACACTGGGTACAAGTGTCTTCTACAGGCTAGTGCTCCTTAACTCCTTGTGGCTCTCCATGCTGGGAGGGGGTAGGACAGAAAGGGGTACCTAGGGATACTAAAAGGGAGAGACTGGAAGGGGGAACCTGAGGAGAAGCGAGCGAGAGAGAAAAGGACTGTTGCCCCTGGAGATGCCAGAGGAAGAAAGGGCTACTGGCCATTGACTTCCATTTGCCCAGAGGGCAAGACTAGAAGGAAGAAGGAGGAACCTAGGCAGTTGTAAGGAACAAGCCTATGGGAAGACTAGAGGGGAGAGAAGGAAAAGGGGTAAAATCTCCTGGGGTGAGCTACAGGGGACTGCGCTTCCCAGACTAGAAGGCCAGGAAGCCAGAGCCAGTTGGGCAGGGGGCTAGCCATGCTGGAGCAGTGCAGCCTTCACACTTCACCAGCCTGATTTCTGCATGGTCATGAAAAAAGGCCAATTCTTGGGCTTCATGAGGTAAGTATTTCACTGGCCCAGCCAGGTTGTGGCATTCACACCTCACTGATAACAGGGCTGCAGCACATCTGTTTATTGTGACAAAGTTCTTCCTCTACCTTGGTGGGTCCTGCTCTTATTGGCGGACTTGCTCACCTCACAGATTCACCCTGTGGGTCGGGAAACAGCCCAGAGATCTTCCCCTCTAGTAGAAGCCACAATCCAGGTCAATTCCTCCTGGGTTTGATCAGGAGTTGGGAGGTTTAGGGGGGAACCTGGGCCCACCCTCTACTCCAGGTTCCAGCCCAGGGCCCTGTGGACTGCAGCTGTCTAGATTGCCTGCTGGTACAGCTGTGCAACAGCTACAACTCCCTGGGTTACTTCCCTATGGCCTCCTCCCAACACCTTCTTTATCCTCACCACAGGACCTTCCTCCCAATGACTGATAACACTTGTACTTCTCAGTCCTCCAGCAGTATGCCTACTCACTCTCAGCTTATTGCATGTCTCTTGCTCCTTTTTMCTTTTMCTTTTACTTTTCCTCTGACTCCCCTAGGCCTGACTGGAGTGAGCCCTTGTATAGCATCAGAGGGGCCTTAATTAGAGTCAGGTGCTTAAATGCCTCACCTGACTCTTAGCAAGTTAATTGGAGTCAGGTGTTCTCATTAGCCTGGAGCAGCCCCTGCTCTGGTCATTCAGGGAACAGAAAACTGCATATCCAGTGGCCAGTATATCTCCCTTCTACTATGCTGCTGTTCCCAACTGGCCTGGATCTATCACATTATGTTACTGCAAAGTTGGGAAAAGGGCGGAGAGCTTAATTTTTAAAAAAAGGGAATTGCGGAATGTAGCAGATTGCAGAAAAATCTGCAGTGAGAGCAGGGGCGAATGAATTTGCCACAGCTGCAGATTTCTCCTCTCCCTGAGGTTAAGGCAGCAATTCTGGGAAAGGGCTGGGCTGTGCAGGTTGCAAAAGGACATTGGTATTCCTCTTGCAAACTGCCCAATCGACAGCCTAAGAGCCTCAGCTCTTGCAGATTCAGCACAGTCCACGATTCTGGCCTGATCCCAGTGTGCACTGTAACATCACTAGTGAGCGGGGTGGTAAAAAAAAAATCTTAGATGCTGCTGAGCATGCTCAGAAGTGATTTTTCAGTCACGTAACTATTTCATTAATAGCCAACTCTTCTTTTCCAAATGAGGACTCCTTCCATGACAAATCTGCCTTGTCTTTACGTTATCAGTACAGGGGAAATGGCAGCCGGAATGTCTGTACGTGGGAGCAGCGGGGGTTTGCTGTGCTCTCCCAACTCAGACACAGCAGAAGGGGCTTTGCTTAGACTTTCCAAAGACACTTCACTTTTGGGTAGAGATCAAGCAAAGTACGTTTCAGCTCAATTTGGGACTGTCTCGGGACGTTAGGGGTGGACTGAAATATGGGATTATAATGGCAACAGTTTTACAACCTCAGCTATAATGTGAACTGGCTGGGGGTTAGACTGTATGACCCCTGCAGTGCCTTTTAATCCTATAGTTCTACGATTCTATGAACTGAACGATCAAGAATTTCACTCTGTAACTCTTAGAACTTACAGACACAGAACAGCTGGCAGGGAACGCGGCTGGAAATGAATACCAAAAGGAGAGCAAATACTGTGTCTAGTTCATTTTGGAATTGTATCTCTAAGGTTATGTCTAACCTACAAGCACTACAGTGGTTCTGCTGCAGCACTGCAGCTACACCGCTGCAGTGTAGATACTTACTACAGTGAGGGAAGAGGTTCTTCTGTTCTGTAGTAAATTTACCCCCTTGACAGGCAACAGCTAGTTGATGGAAGAATTCTTCTGTCAGCCTAGCAGTGTCTATACTGGGGCTCAGGTCAGTTTAGTGACATCTCTCGGTGGGGTAAATTTTTCAAATCCGGAGTGATGTACATAGGTTGACCTAAATTTTAGGTGCAGACGAGGCCTTAGTTGTTGTTTGGGTTAGAAATGGCGAGATGAATCACAATGAATTAAACAAGCACCCGCCATCCAAGGATCTCAAAGCCCTCCCAAATGTTATTGACCGAACTAAGCTTACGACACCTCCATGAGGTACATTATCCCCTTTTGCACTTTAATTTATTGTAGTGCCAGTGGTAAGGAAACACTCTGAGTATTTTTAAAAGTCAAGTACCGCCAGCTTTGAGACAACATTTTGGTTTTCCCTACCCCTTAACTCATATTTTGAATAAAGTATTTTTAACACGAGACCTTTCAACTGAAGGGCCGCGGGCCACGGCTCAAAATAGCAACATCCAGGCTGGGACTCACCTATTTCTGCAATATCTCCACTGTCATGACCTTTAAAACCCTGATGTATTTTTGAAATAGAAAGGCCCTTTGCTTTCCCTCTAAGTATTATGTCACTAAGTTCCACTACTGCAGTGATTAGACACTGCAAGTGAACTGGAGAGCAGCCAGCATCTCTCACTTTCATTATCTCATAACCTCAACTGGGATCAGTTATTTTTGGACTCCTCAGATGGGAACATTGAAGCACTGAGGCGAGGGTCATTAAAACAGTGTGTGGCAACCTGAATGCCCAGGTTTTCTGATTTCCAGCCATGGGCCTTTCACCTCTAGGTCATCAGGCAAAACCTGGCACAAGACGGCAATGACTAAAACCAGTTACCATCCAATGGCTGCTTTGTAGCCCATGTGGAGAGTGTCTCATTCTAAGGAGACATCACAGTTGTTAAATAATAGCATCCACCACTGAAAAGCCTACACACTGGGCATGGAAGTGAACTCCTATTGTTTGTGTGGGTGTGTCTGGTCAGGACTGATGTTCATTAGTGGGGTAGCATTGTCAGGGGGAACTCACCCACAATGTACCAGAACAACAGGTAGAGCAAGTTGGTTTCCCTGGCTTTCAATACGTCACTTTCACGAACACTGAGGCCCAATCTTCTCTACCCCTATAACTGCCAGGAAACCCAGCTCTGTCACAGTGTGTCCTGATGCTTTAGTGTAGACACACCCTAGCTGTGGGTATGTCTACACTGCAATCAGGAGGTGTGACTGCAGCGCCAGTAGATATACCCGATCTAGCTAGCTCAAGTAACAATAGCAGTGAAGCTGGGACAGCATTGGCGGGAGCTGTGCAAGTATATATCCAGGGTCCTAAGAGGGCAGAACTAGCCGCTTGGCATCTGCCCCTGCTGCCATGGCTTCGCTGCTATTGTTACCAGAGCTAACTTTGATCTAGCTACGTCTACACATGCTGCAATTACACCTCCCGATTACAATGTAGACATGGCCAGTCCAAGAGACACAGGCTATGACGTTAGCCCAATTACAGGGACGTAATTAGGCCCGGACTATACTGCAACTTTTGGACATGTAACAGTCAGGTAACAACAACTATGCTTGTAACCAGATCCCACATCTCAGTTATGGCAGTAGTGCAACAAAAGGAAGGTGGGGATTTTGTGTCTACAGTACAGGCACTGAATGGAAGCTCCCATCTGTCTACTGAGACCCCATAAGATCTGTCTCTTAAGATTTGGTCAGGCGAGCTCTAGCTAATGCAGTTTCATGGTCTGTTTCCCATTGCCTTTCAACTGTTCTCTCATTCTACTATTCCAGCCCCTGCTGATTTTTCCTTGACTTAGAGATGTCTAACTGGAGTGTCCTGTGCCCGTACAATGTTTCTGAGGATTTGAACTGCACAGATAGGCCCGTAGCTCTGCTAACTCTCAAGACACTATAACTCGAGCATTGCAATCTGTCTGAATAGACACTACATCCATATAACCTTGTGCAGGAGCCTGACATTTTACCTGCATGTCCAGTTTCCTCTGTGGGAAAGATTGTGATTTCATTAATGCACAAGCCTGGATGTCAGGTGATCTGGGGGTCTGATCCCAGCTCAGCCACTGAAACACTGTCTGACTTGGGTCAAGCCACTTAACTTCACTGTGCCTTCACTTCCCCATCTGAAACATTGCGATTAGCCAGGCCACTCGGGCTAACACCTTGTTAGTTTAATCATAAGTGAGTTGGAGAGAGGGCGTTTTCAGTGGGGGTCTTCAGTACTAGGATTTGCTTTCTACACTACTTCACCAGAGTCCAAATATGGTGTTCAGGTCACATTAAAAAGCCTATCTGTTTTCCTGTGGCCTTTTTCTGCTGTAGCCTTCTGCCCCAGGTAACCTCCCAAATCTGGCCTTCAATTATGAAAGGGTCAGAACAATATACATTCTGTTATGATGGGATGATTTAGTTGGGTTGGTCCTGCTTTGAGCAGGGGGTTGGACTAGATGATCTCCTGAGGTCTCTTCCAACCCTAATCTTCTGTGATTATTACACATTTCTATTGTGCATATTTATTAAGCGCACATTACCATGGGAAGTGGGGATTACCTGATCAACGGAAGGGCTTTAAAGATTGGCAATGTTGTGTTGGACAAAATACCCACACTATGCCCACTTGAATGTGGGATGACAACCCCAGGCCATAGTGATTCTGGGTGAGAATAATGCCTCTCCTGCCAGTGTACATTCATAGTGCCAAGGTAAATGCTTCCAGAATCTTCTCTCAGCCATAGGCTCATCTAAATGCACAAATATAATTAGCGTTTAAACAGTGTTTAACATTTGCCAATTTTTTTTTCTCCAGGAGGGCCACTGCCTGTCAGGGGTAGAGTGTCTGGGCCCTTCTCTCTGTGTGCTTATGTGTCTCAAATACAGAGGACAGATGCTTACCTTTAGAAGGTGAATCCTGAGAAGCTGCTTCCTGCTTGGAAGGGGTGGGTTTTATATTGCTGCTCCATTCAGCCAGCTGCATTGGCCTCTTAGTATTATCCCCATCCGTAGGTGGACAAGATGGCAGTGTGGCCTCCGGTTCCTCTGCTTTGGGTTTCAGCATGTCTAGAGTTTCCAAGGCTGCCGACTCATTTCCAGCCTTTGGGATGGTCCTTCTGCATGACCTCTCTTGTTCAGCAGCACCTTGTTTGTTCTCCAGACCCCCTTGCAAATCCTGTCCTGCCACACATTCCAGGCCAACCCCTTCTGCTGGGGTTTGCAATAGCACAGAGTTTGCTACACTTTTGTGACACTGGATTTCCACATAGCTTTGTTTCTCCTCACATTTCTCTCTATCCCTTTTGGTTTCAGTTTGGCAGGAGCTCTCTGTATGTACTCCTACCATTGTGCCATTGTTATCTAGCCGTTTTGCCGTCTGTCTGATCTCTGTTAGCCCAGAGGTTTGGAGTAGTTTGGCTTCTTCTACTTTCTGTTGTGTACAGCCCATGACCTCCTGTCCTTTGTCCTGTGGCAAGTATCCATCCATCCCCCTGTCAACAGCAGAGGAGTATGTATGGCTATTCTGCTTCTCGTTGCCAGTGAATGTTGGTTCATCAGTCTCTTTGCAGACTTCCTCAACACTAACTCGACTGCCTAACTCTCCTAACTGGTCTGCTTGTCCTCGGTTCAACTTTGCAGGCTGACTTAACAGAGGACAATGTTCTGGTAGCAGATTACTGCAGTGATTGTGTTCTACAATTCTATCTGGCACATCCGCTGATGAACAGAAGCATTGTTCTGTCAGACCTGAGGATTCAGATGTAATCTGAATGCCAGAGTCTTCCTCAAGTCTGCAGTTTGCTGTGGAATGTCCCGTGACAGAAACCGGAGCAAAATGCACCCGGGTGCTGTCACTGTGGTCATGGGCTCTGAATTGGTTTTGCATTCCCTCCCTAGCAGCAGCATTAAATTGAAGTGCTTCTGGGCTCGGCTCTGTGGTTTCTTTCCCAGTTTCTGCTCTATCATTTTCAGCTTCCGTTTTTCCAGGAGTTTCTATTAATTGTTCCTTGCATTCAGAACTGTCTCCAGCACAAACATCATTGTAACTGCACATTGCATATCTCCAGTCTATCGTGTGCTCACTGTGTGCCCCTTGCCCCACGGAGGATGAACTCTCTGCTCTGCTGGCTGCAGATGCAGCTGTGTGAAAGTTAGAGTCTGAATTCCCCACACTGCCAGGATCATCTGATTCCAGATGACATTTTGGTAACACTTCACCACGTCGCATCATTTTGTTTTCCAAATGAATTCCATTTTCATGAGCCCCTGAATAAGAGGCCCTCAGTGTGCCCGTCTGACCGTGCTGCTTTTGTATGAGTGCTGAACAAACCAAGTTCTTTGAACATGTGCTACTGTCCCGAAGGACAATAAGCCTGTGTTTGTCTTTAGAGACATTCAATCTTGGTCTGGGCTGAGTTCTAGAATTTAAGGCAATTGATTGGGTTAAGGAGCCCACTTGTGGCCCAAATCTTGGCAATGAAACTTCTGTGAGCTCTACGTACTCTCCTTCAGGGTCGCTTTCTAAGTCCTCCAGGGGCACACGACTCATACCATTAACAATGGGGTCAGCTGATTCCTGAGTAGTCCTGCTAATGGCCAAATTGTCCTGCATCACTTCTTGCTCCGGCAAAGCTTGAGGTCCAGGAGCAGGTGAGTTGCATTTGGGATGCTCCATTGGGAAGCACAAATTTGAAGATTCTTTAGCCATTTTGAGAGCTGTTATATTATTTTCAATTATTTTTGGTTTATCAATAAATTCAGGATTGACGATTTTATCCCAGGGAACCCGGAATATTTTATCATCAGAGGCTAGTAAACAATTTTCCAGCGCTGTACCCATCCGCTCTCCATTGATGGACTCCAACCATTCCACAGAAAAAATAGAGGTGTAGGAGACCTCTGGGACCACAACTTCCTCTACATTATGTTTGTCATTTGCCAAACATTTCAGTACTATTCGTGGCGACTTCTTTAGGTAGGGCACCACCTGCAGGTAGAAGTCACCAGGCTTTAAGGTTCGCCAGTCTATGGAGGCCAGCTGGACTACAATCTTCTCATGGACACAGAGAGGCCAGCCTTCATGGTGGAACAGCAATCCACAGTACTGAACCTATGGGGAGGAGAAAAGCATTTCAGCACCAATGATAGAAAGAGGTCACCACGGTCTTTGTGAGAGAAAAGATGAACGGCTCGCTATTACAGTTTGTGGTGTTGCTATACTGTGTTGGCCCTAGGATATGAGAGAGACAAGGTGGGGGAGGTCATATCTTTTATTGGACCAACGTCTGTCTACAGAGCTCTTCTTCAGGTCTGGGAAAGGGACTCAGAGTGTCACAGCTACATACAAGCAGAACAGATGGTTAAGCATAAGGAATTAACACGTTGCAAGGTGGCCTCGTGCACAATTATTATCCCCGTTTTAAAGATGGGGGAAACAAGGCACAAAGATGTGAAGTGACCTGGACAAGGGCACAGAGAAGCTGGGTTTAGAACACAGAAGGATTCCCACATCCTAGAGCAGTGGTTCCCAAACTTTAACAGCCTGTGAACTAGCACGGCAAGTCTCGTGAACCCTCTCTTAAAAATGAATATTTCCAGGGATTTTCTCCTGTACCTGAGTATAAATTATAAAAGCAGTGATCTTGGAAATATAAAATTTGTTTTTATGACATGCTTATTACACACTATCTATTAGTAATTATTTATCATTACAGTATTTTTATTATATTAGGAAAATGGCAACACTCTTCCAAGATCTCACTTTTCCAAGATCTCACTCAAAAGAGTACAAGGAGAGCTGATGGAGGGAGCACAGCGGGGCTTCTAGCAGAACCAGCCACCTATCAACAGGCTCTGGGAAAATACCCTCCAGCTGCCACGAGTGGTTCTGAGCTGGGAATTAATCATGGATTTTTGGTCTGTCTCCTGATATTTGAATCCCGCCCACCAACCCTCCCATGTATGATAATTGGTTTGGCCAGGCCAGCTCTTGTATGCAGCATGATGTGCCTGTGTCCCCTGCACACCGACCTCCATTCATTACGCACCCCAGCCCAAGTCAGTCAATCTGCCCCTGGCTGACAGCGCCATCCCTGCTCCTCCTGCAGCTGTGGAGGCTCTGCATGGCGCAGACTGCACCTCCAGGCCTGGGAGAGCAGCCCTGGGGCACTCACCACTGCCAGGCTGGAGCAGCTCCAGCAGGGCTCCTCCTCTGCCACTTCCCAGGGTGCAGCACAGAGAGGAGGCGGGAAGAAGGCGCCAACCCACTGTCAGTGGAAGGGCAGGGGGAGGAGGGCAAAAAGCTGGCCCCGGAGCTATGCGGCTCCTCTCAGCCGTCCCGCTTGCCTACCCAACTCTCCTTGGTACCAGTTGGGCAGGAGCACCGGCAGCCGGACTGGCTGTTCTCCCCCAGGAGGTGGGAAGCGGGAAAGCAGCCAGTTGGAGGGGAGCAGCCGCCTGCAGCAGGGGCCGAAGTCCCTTCCTTTGCCGTGGACTTGCCAAGGCAGCAGTGCCAGGCGTTTGTTCAGGGGGGCTGCCCCACAGGCACTGCACAGCAGCAAGTCCCAGGGGGCTGCCACAAGGTCTCTTGCTCGCCCTGGGGAACTCTCATTATCTCCCCTTATTTCCCAACATGCTCTGGCAGACTCTAGAGTCTGAACATAACTACCATGTAGACTACATATCCCAGCAGGCCTTGTTCTCAAAGGATGACTGGCTGAACTCACCAAGAGTTAGCCGCTCCTTCCCTCTGACTGGGAGGGGAACTGCAGCCCAACCTGCCCCAGCCTTGGGCCCAAAAGCTGAGCTCTGAAGAAGGAGCTTCTCTATAAACCCAAAGTACTTCCTGCAACCACTGCCTGCCTCTCAGGGACCACATCTCCTGTTTCACAGGGTCTTTATGGGCAAATCTGGAACGGGGGATTACTGAACCGGGAGGGCTCCCCATAAATCTCAAAAGAGCCTGTACACTCTATTACAGACCACAACCTGGCCGGCACCTCTGTGTGTGCAACGTTAGATGTGCAAACCTGCACAAGTACATTCAAGCAGGAACACCTGCACATCCAGGTAATAGATTGCAGCCCCTGTGCATTTTCACATGCAAATCACAATTTTCACAAACTGACAAATGGATCACTTACAAGTGTGACAGTGCAAAGCACATGTGCAGGATTGCACACACACCAGCTGGAGACCACTAACAATCAGGCCCAACATTTACAGTGCTGCCAACATTTGCAATTTCACCGCAATTCTCATGATATTTGTTGTTTCTCTTAAATCTCCAACTCCTGGAGGCAAGTGATCATGCCAGAATCTCAGCTTTCATTTCTTCAATAAGAAGTTTCTAGCCCTCCTGGTGGCTGAGAAAACCTTGAAAATGTGACCCAAGTGCACCCTAAAGGCTCAGAATCCAGAAGGCAAAGGAAAAAAAAGTGTATTTTTTTTTAAAAGATCATATGATTTTTAAGCCAATCTAATAACTTTGGAGGCCCTGACTCATGATTTTTGAATGCTTAGTGCTGGCAATGCTGGAAAATGCTAATCTTGGCATTATACTAGCAGCAATGTAATGTGACTCCTCGAGGCTACTGAGTCTGGGAATATTCCAGCAACCATCAACAAGGAGTGGGAGTTCTGGGCAAAACACCGACTGGCAACGTTTAATCCAAAGTGTTCTCCTGCCAGCAGCAGAATCTGGCTTCCTACTCCATATCACTGAGGAGACTCTAGGGAATAGAAACTACCATATTCCAGTTGGGTGTACCTCAGTAAAGGTTCAGAAAGAGACTCAGCTAGAACTCGCTTCAGTCCCTTCATTCAAGGCCTATGTTTATGCGCTCGACAAAGGCACCAGCCCACTTCTGATTTCTGGAATGTAGGTTTCAATAACCAATCCTCAACCATTTCTTGTCGATCTGCCTGTCCACATACTATAAACTAACTATAAACATAAAGAAATACATTAATGATACTTTTTGCCAGGACTTTTATGGACTAATGCTACAAGAAAACAGTGCCTTGCAAGGTTTCAGAGTGGTAGCCGTGTTAGTCTGTATCAGCAAAAACAACGAGAAGTCCTTTTGGCACCTTAGAAACTAACACATTTATTTGGACATAAGCTTTTGTGGGCTAGAACCCACTTCATCAGATGCATGAAGTGGAAAATACAGGAGCAGGTATTAATACACGAAAGGATGGGAATTGCCTTACGAAGTGTCAGGTCAGTCTAATGAGACAATTCACTTAACAGCAGGATACCAAGGGAGGAAAGATAACTTTGGAAGTGGTAATGAGAGTGGCCCATTTCAGATAGTTCACAAGAAGGCGTGAGTAACAGTAGGGGGAAATTAGTATTGGGGAAAATAGGTTTAGGTTTTGTAATGACTCAACCACTCTCAGTCTTTATTCAGGACTAATCTGATGATGTCCAGTTTGCAAATTAATTCCAGTTCCACAGTTTCATGTTTGAGTCTGTTTCTGAAGTTTTTTTTTTGTTGAAGAATTGCCACTTTTAGGTCTGTTATTGAGTGACCAGAGAGATTGAAGTGTTCTCTGACTGGTTTTTGAATGTTATGATTCCTGATGTCAGATTTGTGTCCATTTATTCTTTTTATTCTTCAAAAGTTATCTTTCCTCCCTTGGTATCCCGCTGTTAAGTGAATTGTCTCATTAGACTGACCTGACACTTGGTACGGCAACTCCCATCCTTTCATGTATTTATACCTGCTCCTGTATTTTCCACTTCATGCATCTAATGAAATGGGTTCTCGCCCACGAAAGTTTATGCCCAAATACATTTGTTAGTCTCTAAGGTGCCACAAGCACTGCTCGTTGCTTTTTCTACAAGAAAAGCCTCCTAAGGAGCTGTACACAGGTCTCTGGGCGAGAGCGATACTTACACAGGCATCCTGCTGAATGCACTGCAAGATGTGCTTTGTTGGAATCAGGAAATCTATGAGGTAGCGCAGTCCATCCCCGCGGTACGTCTTCTCCACCACGTCAAAAACCTGGCACAGAACCGTGGCTGCTGTGGCCTCAAATGGAGGGTAGAGCACGGATAAAGTACTCTGTATGCACCTGTCCAGTGATTCGGAGTCCTGTCGAGAGAGAACATTAATGGCACCAGGATGCCGCATGTCTCAACCTCGCCTCCCAGAGAACAGAGGGGATAGCATGCTAAGGACCCCCAAAACTCCTGGGGTGCAGCCCCTGCAAGATGTAGGGCCTCTCAAGCAAAGGAGGAAGAGGAAGAATGAGCTTAAGTCCTTGTAAGCTTCCTTATTATGTGAATTTTCATGTAAAATAGTCTTTAAAATAAGCTCCTCCAGTGCGTGAGTGAAGCGCTCACATGACAGAGAGCTGCACACGGCTCTGAGATCATCACAGCATCCACCTAACACACCAAATCCTTCTCCCTGCTGAGTCGGGTGGGGCTGCAATTAACGTGTTATTGCCGCACATCAGTGAAGTGGGGCGTGTGGATCTGCAGGCCCAAGTTTCAAACACCTTTTCAACCACGCCACATTTGGAGATTCCACTCAGCACATAGGTGTGTACAAGCCGGTGTTTCATACCTCCGAGGGCTAAAGAGAGCCTTCATTAACCCCACCCACTCCCCATGCTCATTAACCCCATGTTTGAAAAGTAGATGTGCAGCAGGACAGGTGTAGCCATGTGGAGTGAGTGGTGATTTTAATGATGTTCCAGTGTGTCAGACGCCTCAGGAGGAGAAATTGTTTTGTATGTGCTATTGAGTAGCACTTAGAGGACCGAACTGTTTGTCATTTTGATTTTTTCAGATAACTCCCTCAAAGTACTGAGCAGGTGCTTGGCTCCCAGGGGAGCTTGGTGGCCAGAGAGCTGCCACGGTAGTGGCAGGGTCTCTATAGTGAGAGCTACTCCCTGCAGATCCTATTCCGGGGTATATGAGTGGGATCTCCCTTCTTTCTAAAGACACAAACCTGCAGTGCTCAGTGATGGCACTTCCATTATTCTCACACTCATACCATTCCTGCAGCCCTATGGAAGTCTTCACAAGACAATTATTAACATGGGCATTGAGTCAAAACCCCTTGATAATGTTACAAAAATCCAACGTGCATATTATCCCGTCTTTAGTGAAACAAATGCACAGAAAATAGCCATTGCATGTTGTCAGTGTTGTTTAAACAACAGTACAAACACAGAATAAAGATAATACATAAGTCCCCACCTCCCTTTAGTTACATTGATCTCCAAAAGCCCGCAGGAGTTGCATTTGTGAGGTGGAAGGGATCCACTCAGTTCCTTATGTAGGACTAATACAGAGATAAACATTAAACACCAAAACATGGGAGTGCATACAGAACAGTCGTCTCTGACGGGGCGCAGAGAGCACTGATATCCTGGACAAAGAGCCCTGTGGCTCCAGCAGCAACATCCTTAGATAAACATAAGACGGTAAGAACGGCCATACTGGGTCAGACTAATGGTCCATCTAAACCAGTTTTCTGTCTTCAGACGGCAGCTGCTGCCAGATGCTTCAGAGGAATGAACAGAACAGGGCAATTTGGAGTGACCTATCCTCTGTTGTTCAGTCCCAGCTTCTAGCAGTTTAGAGACACGACGAGCGTGGGGTTAAATCCCTGATCATCTCGCCTTGTAGCCATTGCTGGACCTGTCCTCCAGGAACTTGTCTAATTCTTTTTTGAACCCAGTTATAGTTTTGGCCTTCGCAACATCCCCTGGCAATGAGTTCCACCGGTTGACTGTGTTGTGTGAAGAAATACTTTCCTTTGTTTGTTTTAAACCTGCTGCCTGCTAATTTCATTGGGTGACCCCTGATTGGTGTGTTCTGAGGTAAATAACACTTCCCTATTCACTCTGCCCACACTAGTCATGATTTTATAGACCTCCATCATATCTCACCTTAGGATCTCTTTTCTAAGCCGAACAGTCCTAGTCCTTTTAACCTCTTCTCATAGGGAAGCTGTTCCATACCCCAATAACGTTTGCTGCTCTTTCTCCACCTTTTCCAATTCTAATCTATCTTTTTTGAGATGGAGTTACAAGAACTGCACACAGTATTCAAGGTATGGGTGTACCTTGGATTTACATAGTGGCATTATGATATTTTCTGTCTTATTATCTATCCCTTTCCTAATGGTTCCTAGCATGCTGTTCACTTTTTTGACTGCCTCTGCACATAGAGCAGATGTTGTCAGAGAACTCTCCATGATGACTCCAAGATCTCTTTCTTTACTGGTAACAGCTAGTTTGGACCTAATCATTTTATATGTATAGTTGGGATTATGTTTTATGATGTGCATTACTTAGCAAATGAACTTCAATGTTGATAAATGCAATTTTGTCACCCAGTTCCTTAAGATCCATTTGTAACCTTTCATAGTCAGCTTTGGACTTAACTGTCTTGGCAAAATTTGAAGACAATACAAAATTACCCACCTCACTGTTTACCCCCTTTTCCAGTTCCTTTATGAATATATTGAACAGCACAGGTCCTCGTTCAGATCCTTGGGAGACCTGCCATTTACCTCTCTCCATTGTGAAAACTGACCATTTATTCCTACCCTACGTTTCCTATCTTTTAACCAGTTACTGATCCGTGAGGAGACCTTCGCTTTTATCCCGTGACTTCTTAATTTGCTCAAGAGTAGTTGGTAAGGGACCTTGTCAAAGGCTTTCTGAAAGTCCAAGTACACTATATCCACTGGATCAACCTTGTCCATAGGCTTGTTGACACCCTCAAAGAATTCTAATACATTGGCAAGACATAATTTCCCTTTACAAAGCCATGTTGATTATTCCCCAACATATCATATTTATCTCTATACCTGATAATTCTGTTCTTTACAATAGTTTGCAGCAATTTGCCTGATACTGAAGTTAGGTTTACAGGCCTGTAAGATATGTTACAAAGATGTAGTTAATCTTCCCAGTCCTCCGTCTGCTTTTGGGGACTTGGTTTTAAGCAATGTAGGGACACAAAGAGTACCCACAATTATGCACCTAACTGGCAGTTACATTCACAAAGGGCTGTTTCTGGGCACGTGCGCTCATAGGTACCTGATTTGAGTGTGCAACTGTAGTAAGCATGCACCTAGCTTGTTTACAAATCCAGCCTTTAACACTGACATTTCCTGAGTCTCAGTTTTAAGTAGGGAACCTTAATGATCCTATGACACTAGGGTGACCAGATGTCCCGATAAAATCAGGACTGTCCTGATATTTAACCCTTTGTCCCGTGTCCTGATCAATGTACGATTGGGACGCCATTTGTCCCGATATTCAGGTAAGGAGGTGAGCGGGAGGGAGGCGCTGACCCTGCGGGTGCTCCGGGGCTGGAGCACCCACAGGGAAAAATTGCAGCCAAGCTCCCACTTCCTCACCTCCTTCTCCCTCCCCCAGCGCATCGCATCCCCGCTTCTCCCCCCCTCCAGCACTTCCCGCCACCTAACATCTGTTTGACAGCGCTTAGCGCTTTCTAGGAGGGAGGGTGGAGGAGCAGGTATGCGGTGCGCTCAGGGGAGGAGGCAAAGACAAGACAGGGCAGGGGTGGGGACTTGGGGGAAGGGGGTGGAATGAGGGTGGGGTGAGAGCAGTGCAGGGGCGGGAAGAGGCAGGCGGTGGGCGAGCAGCCACCCAGCAGAGGGGAAGTCAGCGCTGTAGGGGTGAGTGGCGGGCGGGGGGGTGAAGAGGCAAGCGGCGGGCGAGCAGGTGGGGAGGCAAGCAATGGGTGGGGGACTGAAAAGGGATGCAGGAAGCCAGCGGCAGGTCGTGGGATGAGGAAAGGCGTGGGGGGGGGGCGAGCTGGTGGGATCTGGGGCAGAGTGGGGGCAGAGCCTGGGAGGAGTGGGAGTGGACTGCGGGTGGGGCTGATGGCACCGCACTGTGTCCCGCTATTTTCGTGAGGTGAACTGGTCACCCTATATGGCACAAACAGGGATTAACTCATTAACACACTGATTGCTGCAACAGCACTTCTAGCACTCTCTGCAGTTGCACTCAGCCACTGGCCCTTTGAGCGCGATGGATCTGGAGCAGCTCCTGAGATAAGCTTTGCCCTGTGTACGAGGCACTGCACCGTGGGTAGAACTAAAGCCATTCTAGGAGTCCATTTGGGAAGCCTGGGGCAGGAGAGGCAGGGGGGCAGGTAGTGGTAAGTGCTACATCTGCAGGATGGCATGTCCTGATCCTGCTGGGTCCCAGACTCACTACGGGCCTTGGGCACATCCTCCGTATCTCTTGTGGGTCAGTCAAACCAGACTAGGAGACAGAGTCGAAAGCAGAACTTCACAGACAACCAGATGCTGCCTCAGGGCTGCACCTTCCTAAGTAAATACATGACAGCTGCAATCAGCTGAAATGTTTAGAGGGTTAAGGATCTCTCTGGGACAGCCAATTCACTCTGCTCATTAGGGCAATTCTCCACCCTGGGAATGGGGGGATTCTGCTGGTTTTGCCTACCTACCTCAGAGGGGTCTGAGGAAACAGCCTCTGCGAAGGGCTGAAAGGGGTCAATGTTGTGTGTCTAAAATACAAGGTTAAGCCAGTGAGCAGTGCATTTCCTGCCTTGTGCTGCTCCAGCAAACACCACAGGCACCAGCCAGGTTTGGGGTTAAGAAAGAAGGAGAGTTGCTCCTCCTCCTCCCCACCCCAGCCCCATAGGGTGTAAGGAGGAGGGGAGAGAGCAGCAATGCCAGCTGCTCCATGCCCCCTCTGTGCAGGGCTAGGGGTGAATACACATTACTATGCTCAGCATTGCAACACCTACCCTCTAGGTGGGCACTACTGTCTGGCACGCAGGTTAGGCATGATCTGAGCACACCCGCTGGATTGGGCCCACAAGTGAGCTAGACAGGGCAATGCCTAGTGTGAATCCCATCAAGGTTTAGGTGTGAACTAGGCACCAGCCACTCACTGGCATCAGGAATTAGGTGGTTTTGCACACAGCCACCAGCCAAAATGAGATGCCATGGAGACTTTACTGGTAGAAAGGCAGGTTCTTAGGGAATTTAGGCACCTACAGAATTGAGAGGCAGGTGAATCATGGTTCTGAGGATCTCAGCGGTGTCTAAATTGGACTTAATGTGGCAAAGGGGCAGTAAGGTTCCTAAGTCCCTTTGTGGCTCTAGCCTCTGGGCCGTTTTGTGACCAAGCAGCACACACGCCTGCGCCTGAATTGCTCAGCAAAGTAAGAAGGGAGGGGTCAGAACTCACACTTGGCCACAGCCCGGATCTCAGTTCCACAAGCGTCGACCCCTCACTGAACGCTGCCCATGCACACGTAGACTCCGAGGTGTGGGGAGCATGGGGAGAAATGCACAAAGGGAAAAGGAGGGAAAGATATAGAGATTAGGAAATAATAGAGAGGAGAGACCGGCACAACAATGGACAGAGAAGAGAGAGAAATGAAAATAATGGAGAAAGCAGCAAGGTGTCCCCAGCTCCAAGTTTAGTGTCATTCTCTGTGGACCCCTCGCACTACCCTGGCCTCAGCCAAAGAATAAAAACGGAAATGTTTTGTCTGAAAACTGGAGGTTTTTACAATTTTTGAGTTTTCTGCTGAGATTTTTTCAGTGTTCATTCTTTCAACAAAGTCCAAATGTTTCACTTAATTTCGAATCAGTTCTAATTTCATCAACCATCAGTTTCCAAGAGAGCACTCTAAGGAGAACAGATGTAAGTCCACAGCCTCCACTGTTCACTTGGAGGTACCAGTGCTTAGGGACAGAATGGAGAAAACGACAAGCCGATGTTTTACCCAGGCTTGGCTTGCAGTCCCTGAGTCACTATATGTTTTTGCTAAAATGGTCTGCTGTTAAATTCTGTAGCTGATGCTTAACTCTGAAGCCCAGTGTTGGCAATTTAACTTCCCAATGAGATAAACAGGAGCAGTTCACCTCTCTCATAGGGTTCTTGCTTCAGCCTGCCTGTGGGTTTAGGGTGAAAGCACAGAATCCATGCACACGTGCAAGGCAGAGTACTACAGAGTCAGGTCTGATTTTTCACAGGTGCAGCCACAGCTGCTGTTGAGCTCAGCTGGAAATGTGGGTGCTCACGTCCTTTGAGAATATGGTTGCTATGCTTCCATCCTGCAAACGCAGTGGGCCACCAGAGAAGCACTGCTATAATGTCCTACCACAACCCAGCTCAAGCCACACACAGAGCAACACTCAGCCACAAGCCTGACTGCTCTGCAGCTGGTTAATAATACAGCTCATACAGCAAAGTGGTGCTCCACAAAACGAAATGAGAGTAAATCACTTCCACGTGTGGCCGATCCACTCTCCCAGCTGCAGCCTTGGAAGCTGCTACAGGACAGTATGCAGGATGATCATTACAGTCACTGCAGAAAAACAAACACTCGGAAATGATTAGCTTGCAATCTTTGGTTTAATTCAAACCAAATTAAGATGAGGCACTTGCTTTCCAGAATGCACTTCGGACTCAAAGCCCCACTTCTGTATGTGTTCTCAGTATGCAGTTCCTCAGCACTTTGTAAAAAGCATCACAACGCCATGCCCAAATGCAGGCAGCGACTGCAACATCTGCCTGGAAGTGAAGAGCAGAACAGACTGGAAGCAGCCTGGGCTTCCAGATGACAGGTATGATTCTACTCAAGAAGGGCTTTCCCAGGATTGCTGCCAAAGGCAAGTACTTCCCCTAACATGCCTCTCCACTAGGCACAGGCAGGCCGAGGGCCTTTGGATTTAATACGTGGCACAAGGTTTCACCAACCAATATCTTCCCACTTCAAAGAAAGCAGACTGGGGCTGTTCATCTCTGTGGCCAGAAACAAGCTGCAGAGTTGTTCTGAGGTAGAGAAGGGATGACTACCAGAAGCATCAGCCAGTCAGCTGCACCCACATTCCTTTGGCTGGCATACTTTGCACCGGGCAGTTTTTGGCACACCCCAGCAATCAGCATGTGATAATGCGACAAGTTGCACATGGCTCCAAAGCCCTGTGCCTTCAGCCCAAGGGGCATGCAGTATCTGAAAACTGCCCTAGCACGAGGCTGCACAGAGCCACAGCACAAGGGATTCTGCAGCGCGAGCTGCTGTTTGTTATAGCACAGGTTATGCTACATTAATCCCAGGGGCTGTCCTGCCTGCAGATCTGCTTGTGTGTCCTTAAGGGCTATGCCAGGGGATTGCAGTGTGGAAACAAGAATGTATGGTTGCCTAAGAGCCTGGAGAACCAAAGATCCTGCCTCCCATCTGTATACAGTTGTGGGCATGGAATGAGCTTCTATCCAGTGCAGAGAATGAATGCAGGGCTCCCAAGCTCCAGCCAAATGCACACGAGGTAAGTCAAGGTATTCCTGCCCCACTGAGCATTATGAAACCCAGAAGGACCGATGCAGGCACCAGGTCGAGCAGCCACATGGGGAGCGGCATCAGTGGGTAGGAGGCTTTGCACCCTCCTGACTGTCATTCGCACAGCTCTGACACTGGGCCCTGGAAGTTTTTCTCCAGTTGCTATATCAATATTGCTTGGGCGATGGGGGTGGAATGGGGGCAAGAAGGGAGCAGGGCAGGGTGGGGCGGGAACTTTGGGGAAGGGGTGGAATGGGGAGGGGGCGAGGGCGATGCAGGGGTGGGAAGAGGCGGGGCCAGGGGTGGGGGTCAAGAAGGGAAGTTGGCGCCTATGATCGAAAGTCTTACTAAAGTCAAGATATGCGACATCTACCACTCCCCCCACCACCACCACCCCCGCCATCCATAAGACCTGTTACTCTGTCAAAGAAAGCTGCTGTTAGGTTAGTTTGACATGATTTGTTCTTGACCTGCAGTAAAACACAAGCAAAGGGACGAGGAGATTGGGGCATCTAATCACTTCGAGCACTTTGCCTGTATCCCTCATCTCTGGCTTTTATATTTTCAAATTCTCAGTTCTTTCTGGGCAAAGACCAGAGCTCAGTGGGTGCTAGGGCAAGGCGGTGGGTACGGGTGGGGAGGGTGATTGGTGCAGAGATCAGTGGGGACTGGGCTGCCTGATGGCTGAGCTTAGTGTGTAGCGGGAGACCTGGGGCAGGCAGGTGTGGGGTGCTGGCAGGCTGAGCTCAGTGGGTGCTGGGGCAGGGTGGGGGGTGTTGGGTGGCTGAGCTCAGTGGTGGGTGCTGGGTGGGAGGTCTGGAACTCACCTCCAACTTCTGTCCCCCTGGCTGCTTGGAGCGAGAGGGGAGGAAAATAAGCAGCCATGCTCCACAGCGCCCTCCAGCAGCCAGAAAGAGGAACTGCAGCTCCTCACAGCCCAGCTGAGTGGGTTTTGGAAACACCTTTGGTTACTCTCGTTCAGCTCTGCTCACAGACAAGGTCTCTCACGCTTTTGAAATGCCAGACTCCAATGATAATCTTTATACAATGTTAGTGCAACTTAACACTACCTAGTTTTGTTCCACATTCCATTGTTTTCTAAAGAATTCACACAATGCCTTAAAGGTCACTCTATTTGAGAGTGGCTCACGTGATATGCCCAGGGTAGAGCCCATCACCCTTACACTGCGAGAGCACAGTGACAGGCTACACACGTGCCCTCCCTTTAGCGGTCAAGTGGGGCACGTACATTTCTAAAATCAGGAGTCATAAGAATTGTCATATCGCAAGTGATAGAATGACAGAAGTTAGAGACGGGAGACGATTTATTAAATCACTAGTCCCTGAAAGGCTGGCTGTCGCACAGGTGTAATTCGTAAAGCCACGTGTGTAAAAAAAGCCACAAATAGGGGCTCTGGTTTCCATGCCCTGTGCAGTAGTAAGCGATGTTGTATATATTCCCAAGGGTTGTGCACTGAGCTGCCCCCTAGCGGAGACGCACAAGCACCTCTTTGTTACCTCCCTGGAACTGTTACTGTCTCCCCTGAGCAGCCATCATGATCCTACCACCATGGAGCCTTTTAACTCCAACATCCTGTCTGGTTCGCCCAGGGCCACGTGATGTTTGAACCTGGTGATGTTCTGAACATCGCTCACACTGAGTCAACAGACGTTCTAGGCTTCAGCGTGATGTTTGGGGTTACTGTGCTGGCTGTGTTTTTGTTGTTGAGTGGTTGTGTTGATTTGTGTCTGAGGGGGTTGTGCTGGGAGAGTTGTGTGAATTTGTGAGAATGGCGAATGAGGGGTGTGTGCTGTCATAAGGGGCTGTGTATGTTTGGGATTCTCGTGCTGCTGGTCTTGTGTGGGTGGCTGTGTTGATTTGTGTCTGAGAGGTTTGTTCGAGGAGATTTGTGTGTGTGACAGTTGGGTGCATGGGCACAGCAGATGGTGTTTCCCTTATACAACCAATGAAATTGTTGCATACAAACTAGCTGTAGTAACGGTGGTGATTGGAGGAGTTACCTGCAATATCACCATGGTCGAGGACTCTTGGCATGGCACAGATGCTTTACTGTCCCTGTATACCAGTGTAAAGTGGATGCTTACAGACCACGAAACCCAGTGATGATTCAGCCTAGAGATATTCTGAACAAAAGAGCTCTCAGCCACACTTCGTAGCTGCTTCCATCACTTCACGTTGACTTAACAGACATTCTAGGCCCCAGAGTCTCACACAGAGTGAGATTCCTGAAATCTTACTGTAGATGATAAGTCCACCTCCATTGAACTCATGCAGGATTGTGCCTAGATTCCAAGTTCCACTTTGAAATGACCCAAACGATAGGGCATCCATTCCTTTCCTTAGTAGACTTCTAAAAAGATTCTGGGGTCCAACAGATTTCACTGTTAGGATTTTTTTTCCCTCCTATCCAGCACTCATTATTGCCCTGGTTTGATTTCATCCCATTACTACTAATTACAACCCTACTCTTGTTCCCAGCTCCAGATTTCAGCACAGTGTGTGACATGCCAGGAAGCACTAACAATCGTTCTGACCAAGGCCCAGGACCAAGGGGAAGAAGACTTTAATGTTTGTGAGCAATCTCCAGCGAGCAACACGACAGGGAAACCAGAGCAAAACAAAAGGACTTCATTTATATCAGCTTGGCACTGCATAAACTTTCGGCTCATTTTTAACATTTTTTAGCCAGGAGCATTACACAGTTTCAGCAAGTTTTACACAATATCCATCACCTTGAACTCAAACACCCATCTGGGAGCATCTTTCAGCAGATTGGAAAACGCCTGTGCTAAAAAAGGGAAGATAATCCACCAGCAAAATGACTAAGCAGTGCCAGAAACTTTATCTTCACATCAGCGAGCACTTAAATAATTATTTGTGTTACATGATTATATGCATTTCTCTGGCACACAAAGGCATAACAAGATCCAATGGCGAAATGCTGAAGCCAGACAAATTCAATTAGAAATAAGACTGTTTTTAACAGAGAGGGTGGTAAGCTCTGGAACTAACTACCAAGGAAAGCGATTGATTCTCCATCTCTTGAAGTCTTGAAATTAAGACTGGACACCTTTCTGAAAGACATGTTTTAGTGCACAAGCTATGGGGCTCCACACAAGGGTAACTGGGTGAAATGCAGGGCCGGTGCAAACATTTGGGCGACGTAGGCGGTCGCCTAGGGCGCTAGGATTTGGGGGGCAGCATTTTCTTTGGCAGTGACTGCGACAGCCGGATCTTTGGCCACCTCGGTCACCGCCGGCATTTAGGAGGAGGGAGTTGGGGCAGGGGAGTGCGGAGAGGGCCGCCTGCAGCAAGTAAGGGGGGTGGCGGCATGCAGGGGAACTCCCCGCCCCCACTCACCCCTGCCCCGCCTCCTCCCCGAGCATGCTGTGGCTGCTTCACTTCTCCCACCTCCCAGGCTTGCAGCACCTAAGCTGATTGGCACCGCAAGCCTGGGAGGCGGGAGAAGTGAAGCAGCCACGGTGTGTTCAGGGTGGAGGCAGAGCAGGGGTGAGCTGGGGCGGGGTTGAGGTGCCTCAGGGCGGAGGGTGGAGGGTGGGGAGCTGCCGCAGGGAGGATGCCTCAGGGCGGAGGGAGGGAGCTGCTTGGGGGGGGGCACCTCACGGCGGGGACTCGGGGACAAGAGAGTGCACAAGGTAGAAGTTTTGCCTAGGGCGCGAAACATCCTTGCACCGGTGCTAGTGAAATGTAAGGGCTGTGCTGTACAGGAGGTCAAATCAGATGATCTGACAGTCCCTTCTGGCCCTAAACTCTATGAATCATTATGACATACTGATGCAATGTCACAATATTGTAATGTTAATGTCACAATGTCATAGGGGAAAGGAGCTAGCCCCATCAGACTAATAAACGAAGTGACAACCCTAGGAGGGGAGGGATGGCTTCCTAGGGCCCCTCCCTCTGGTTGCCTATCACTGGATCTCAAATGACAAGAGATGCTACGGTGGATCCCAAGTACTGGGAGCCCATATCTGGGTTACAGGCTGCAGGAAAGGGTCAGCCTCACGGAGAAGCTTCCAGCCCAGAAGAACCCTGGTAACTCATCCCTAGAGCACAAGGAGAATGGTCAGCTGATTCCTCATGAGACCAGCCCTCTGCTGCTCCAGCCACTTGTGCTCCTCCTTTCCCAGGAGTCATATTCCACTAACTCCACGGAGCTGCTTGAGCACTGAGCAATGCTGTGTCACCTCAACATGACCTGTGTTCTCTAGCCAGACTCAGTTCAGGTTCACTCAACTTTGCAGCTAACACCAGAACCCGAAGTGCTTTGAAACTCTGGCCCCAAGAATCGGAACACTCAAACATGCTCCACACTCAGTAGATCCCACTGAAAACAATAGGAGCTGCAGGGTGCATAGCTCTCTGGAAAATCTCCCCACTAACGCATAACCTTTTTGTCAGAACTTTTCTATGACTTTTGCATCACCACTTGTTGGGAAAGAAAGAAACACGTTAATTCTGCCATGAATGCAGGGGATTGGCTTAGATGACCTCTTGAGGTCCCTTCCAATCCTATGATCCTATGAATAGTCATGACCTCAAGTTCTCCTTCTCCTAGGGCCTGCTGTTCAGGACTTACATGAACTGGATGAAAACCTTTCCCATGCTCAAATACAGTGTTAGGCCTGGTCTACACTACGTGTTTAAATCGATTTAAACAGTGTTAAATTGATTTAACGCTGTACCCGTCCACACTACAAGGCTCTTTATATCGATATAAAGGGCTCTTTAAATTGGTTTCTGTACTCCTCCCGACGAGAGGATAGCGCTAAACTGATAATAAACATCATCTCGATTAAGAGTTAGTGTGGCCGCTCAATCACGTTATTGGCCTCTGGGCCGGTATCCCGCAGTGCACCTGAGTTCTGGACAGCAATCTGAACTCGGATGCGGCGGGCAGGCTAAAACAAGGAAAGCCCCTCGAACTTTTGAAATTATATTATCCTGTTTGCCCAGCCTGGAGTCTGAATCAGCACGGTGTGCAATGGCAAGTCCCAATTCCAAACCAAGAGCTCCAACCATGGACGCGTACGGAGATACTGGGATTCTGAATGCTGTATGGGGGAGACAAATCTGTTCTATCAGAAGCTCCGTTACAGAAGACGAAATGCCAAGCAGTGTGAAAAAAATCTCCCAGGCTACACAGCTGCTGCGTGACAAGCATCTGAACGGGAAGCCCAGAGACTCAATGGACACTAATGGGAGGGAGGGTTACTTGAGGACCAAGCCGCTATCCCACAGGTCCACAGCAGTCTCCGAAAAGTATTTGCATTCTTGCTGAAGCTCCAAAGTGCCTGTAGGTTCGAAACACATTGTCCTGGCGTGGTCAGGGAATAGCTCATCAAGTTTAACTCCCCCTCCACCACGTGAAAGAAAGGGTAGAAGAAATAGTTTCTGACTTCTTTCAATGTCACCCTATGTCTACTGAATGCTGTTGGTAGACGCGCTGCTGCAGCAGTGAAGCGCAGTATTCGCTCCTCTCCCTGCCGTAGGCAGACGGTGCAGTAGGACTGGTAGCCGTCCTTTATGAACCCGAGTGCTCCATGATTGCTTGATAATTGACTCAATTACCCTATAACATGTTTGGCCTAATTGAGGCACTCTGGGGGCAGCCTGGGTGAAAACAGGAAATGATTCTTGTCACTCCCAGTAGATGGACAGGAAAACGGCTTTGTAAACCGTCCTTCATCATAGCAACTGGGGAGGGTGAGCTTCAATCAGCCGCCACTTCCTTTTTCATGTGTAATAGAAAAGTTCTGTACTGCCTTGGACTGTCATAGCAGTGGGACTCGGCTCCTCTCCACCCCCACACCACTTAAGCTGTCTGCTGGAACTATCTGAAGCACGCAGAGGCAGCCTCCCCCTCATGTTCATGTCCCACTAAAACCTCAGTGTCTTCCTAATTCCTGATTACTCTAACTATCTTCAGTGACACAATGGGTCGGGACACTGCCACGGTTAGCCCCAGGAAGGTGGAGGAGGGAAGCAATGGGGTAGGGATTGTTTGCAAGGGGCACCCCCTGAATGGTGAATCATTTCTGACCGACTGAACGAGCAGCTGCTCTCTGTTTCTGATACACTAGTCCTCTAGGTACACTTGCCCTATTCTAGGCAGGACTGACTCTATTTTTAGAAACATAAGGAGGGATTGACTCAGGGAGTCATTCCAGTTTTGCTTTTGCAAACCCCCAGCCGATCATCAGCCAGGGGCACTCATGATAGCAGTATGACAGTACAGAGGGGGAGAGATAACCGTCATGCATCATGCCAGTTTACTGCCGGCAGGTAACGGTACAGAACGACGATGTATACGCGTCTCTGCTATCAATGCAAAAGCAAATGAAATGGTGCTGTGTAGCGCTGGAAGTATCCGCCTCTGTCCGCAGGGCATCCAGTACACCATACAGGGACTGTAAAAAAAAACAACAAAAAAACAAAAAAAAACCCAAACCCAAAAAACGCTGAAACTGCCATGGTTGCCGTGCTATAGCGTCTGCCGGCAAGTCCGGGAAAAAGGGCGTGAAATGATTGTCGGGCCGTTTGCTTTCCCGGAGGAAGGAATGACTGAACAGACATTACCCAGAACCACCCCGACATCATTTGCAGCCATCATTCCATCTGGGCCTCTCAACGGGGAGATCCTAAGGGCGGGGAGACTAATGGGATAAGCTATGGGATAGCTACCCACAGTGCAATGCCTCCAGGAATCGACGCTAGCCTTCGGACCATGACGCAGCACGCCGCACACCACCGAATTACTGTGCCTAGTGTGGCCGCGGGAAATCGAATTTATAATATCTGTTTTATAAAACTGGTTTAATGTAATTTGGAATTATCCTGTAGTGTAGACGTACCCTTAGAAACCCATGCTAATAAGCTAGCTAACTCAGTGATAAACTGAGTGGATCGCTTTCACTTAACTCCTAGCCAGAAAGGAATAAACATAGCTCCAGAGATACTCCCTTTATAGCCTGTTTGAACAAAAGCAGTCTCATGCATTTCCATTATTTCCATACATATCAAAGAAGGGCGGAGATTTAACAAGTGATTTCTAAAAGACATCTTTGTGCACAGAAGAGATGGATGCCAAAATGTGGGTGGTTATGAAGCTCAAACACACAAATAAATACTTTCACAGGCATTTTTTTCTTTCATCCATGAACGGGCCTGCATACCAGTCTCCTGAGAGTATGAGAAGAACCTTATTCAAAAAGTAAACAGTCTGAGAGGCAGCACAAGTTTGAAAGAATCCACAGCCACGAAGCATGAATCAAGGTGGATAAAAATCAATGGTGTTTTTTTTTTAATTAAAAAAATCTGATTTTTTTGATAAAATGCGTTTTGAGAGGAAAAAACCTATCTAAAGATAATTTTAATTAAGATACATTATAGCTCAAAGAGATCTCATCATGGAATAGGGATTATAAATTCTAATTCTATAGTATGAGACAATATATTCATGGAATGTTTAAGAAAAGTTTTGTAAATGAGTTCCAACAGTTCATGGATTAGGGATCCAATCTTAGGGGGTTCCAGGGGCTTCTGTATAGATTATGTAGGTTAATCTTTCTATCTACCCAATGGGACTCAGAGTTCAGTGTAGAAGATACCATCAGAGATGCTTAGTTTTGCAGTTCTCAAACTGTGGATTTGTGTCTCCAGCGACAACATGCTTGTTAACAGCAACAATGTTTTTAAATAAATAAATAATGCATAGAGGTGAGAAACAGCAGACCTCAACCCTATTGTCCCTCTGCAAATTTGTGTACAGAGTCAATCCCTTACCTCTCTCTAAAAGTGCAAAGTTTCAAAAAGTTCAATGAATAGAAGATAGCTGGGGGAGGAATAGATCCGGACAAGGAGAAGAAGTCTGGAGATAAATGTGAGAAGCGAGGGACATATGCTTGTTTTGTTAAAATCTTTGCTGTTGAAGAAAAAAATCCAGAATACTTAACCTTGTTGTTTTAGTTAAATAAAACAATTTAAATGTCTGTCTGGTGATGTTCACCCCTTAATACAGCATGGCAAGAAAATCCTCCAAATATTAATGATTAACCTGTTGAATTGGAGATAGTTCATCTTTCCCAGTGACTTCATAAATAGCTGCTTCAATTGCCTTTGGTAAATGAAATAACCAATCACTCATTTTCTGATATAGCTGTAAAACTAATCTGAAAAGTTTTCAAAATAAATCACTGTTTAAAAATGTATAGTGTGTACCTTCTAAAAATGAAACCTACATCTCTGAGTTGTGAAGAACATGTATTAAGGTTATAACAACCAACAAGAATGTACTTTTATGTAGAAAACCATGACTAAATCGCATCTTCCTGACTGATTTAAATCAAATCCACCCTGGCATGGATCAAGCTCAACAGACACTGCAATGGTTTAAACCTAACTCTAAGAGTCTGCCCCAAGAGAATGCCAGCGAGAGGAGGCATGTAACCAAAGGAGAAATACACTGAGAAAATATGGGGAAATATCATTTCACTATAACCTTCCTGGGAAGTCATCACAACCACACAGTGAGACTACAGTCTTAGAATTAAGCATTTTCGTCTTTGTGTTGCTTTCCTAGGACATCCAGATCACAGGCCTAACCTCAGATCCCTGTACCCAGTCTATAAGATTGTACTGGGGATGATCACATATTATACAAGTGCCCCACACCACCAGCTCCGTTGGTGTTCACACAAGGAGCACATAAAGAAAAGCAGAGCAGAAGTGTGATTACAGCTGTCCCGTGGAAATCTTCCAACATTTCCCAGCACACTGCAAACTGTCGTTGGTCATGGTGATACCAACTCAACTCCATTGAAGTCAGGGGACTTCCACTGGTATAAGCGAGAGGAGATTTTGGGTGCCACAGCATATGCCTGGCTGATAGTACACCAAGTTGTGTAAATTTAAACACTCAGACAAGTGGATTTTCAGCATTCACTTTATGTCTGTTAGATCCCCTGAGGATTCTGATTGGCAAAGACCTGCCATCTTTTGACTATTTAGCCCAGTAGATGCATTCCTATCAGCTAGCTACCAAACTGCCCAACAGTAGTGCCCAATTTACCTATGCTGCCTCCTTATTCTGGCAATCTCGCCTTGCCTTTCACAACCACTGCTCTGTCAGTAGCGTAACTCAGTAGGGGCTGGTGTGAGCTACTTGATTCTCTACTCTAAGGGTATGTCTACACTATGAGATTATTCCGATTGTACAGAAATCGATTTTTGGAAACAGATTATATAAAGTCGAGTGCATGGGCCACAGTAAGCACATTAATTCGGCGGTGTGCGTCCATGTACCGAGGCTAGAGTCGACTTCCGGAGCGTTGCACTGTGGGTAGCTATCCCATAGCTATCCCATAGTTCCCGCAGTCTCCCCTGCCAATTGGAATTCTGGGTTGAGATCCCAATGTCTGATGGGGCCAAAAATTTGTCACAGGTGGTTACGGGTAAATGTTGTCAGTCAATCCTCCCTCCGTGAAAGCAACGGCAGACAATCATTTTGTGCCCTTTTCCCTGGATTGCCCGGGCAGATGCCATAGCATGGCAACCATGGAGCCCATTCAGCCTTTTTTCACTGTTTCCGTATGTCTACTGGATGCTGCTGATGGACACGGTACTGCAGTGCTACACAGCAGCATCCCCTTGCCTTTGCAAGTTAGCAAAGACGGTTACCAGTCATCTGTAGTAGCTGCTGTGCAGGTGCTCCTGGTCAGCCTTGGTGAGGTCGGTCGGGGGCGCCTGGACAAAAATGGGAATGACTCCAGGTCATTCTCTTCTAAGTTTTGTCTAATGGAGAGTCAGTCCTGCCTACTAGGCAGCCTACTAAAGAACCAGGAGAGGCAAACGGCCGCTCTGGGTCAGAGCCCAGACATCCCACGGAAATGATGCATTGTATGCCATTCTAGGAGGTGCCCTTGCAACAACGCCACCATTGCTTCCTCCTTCCCCACCCCTTCTGGGCTACCGTGGGCAGTTATCCCCCATTTGTGTGATGAAGTAATAAAGAATGCTGAATTGAAACAACATTGACTTATTGCCTCTGCAAGCAGAGATCAAAGCGGGAGGGAGGGCGGTTGGCTTACAGCGAAGTAGAGTGAACCACCATTCTGCACTTGCTCAGCCTATAACTGAAAATGGGAATCTGTGATAAGCACTAGGATAGAAGCACAGGCAGACTAAATCTCCATCTGTGTGTGGGCTCTTTGGTTGACACTGGTAAAATACAAAAGTCCCAGGATATGTATGTTGGGGGACACTTCTAAATGGCAGCTTAATTTTTATTGCAAAAAAGTAGAGGTGTAAGTATCTGATTGTGAGCCCTGGTAGCAAGGGGTAGGCTGGGGTAGGAGAGACCGCGGGTGCTGCTGACTGGGAGAGCAGCCTGAGGCAGAAGCCTCTAGCTGCCGTGATATTCCAGGCAGGACTGAATCTCCATTAGACAAACTTAAAGAAGAGAATGACCTGGAGTCATTCCCGTTTCTGCCCAGGTGCCCCGCTGACCTTACCAAGGCCAGCCGGAGCACCCAGGGAACGATGACGATGGATACAGTCATACTGTACCGTCTTGCGCGCGCAAGGCAAGGCAAGGGGATGCTGCTGGTAGTGCTGCAGCACTGCGTCTACCAGCACATCCAGTAGACATACAGTGACATTGAAAAAGGCGAGAAGCAATTTTTTCCCTTTTGCTCATGGCAGGGGCGGGGAGGCGCTGACGAACATATACCCTGAACCACCCACGACAAGTTTTGACCTTCAGGCTGTGGGAGCTCAAGCCGCAGAATTCAAATGGTTCGGAGTTGGGACTGTGGATAGCTACAGTCATCAGTCGCCCCTCCCTCCGTGAGCATCCATTTGATTCTTTGGCTTTCTGGGATGCTGTTTCAGCTCCTTAAGTTTCACGCAGCACGTATGAGTTCCTGCTGTGGCCCTGTCCATCATGGCCTGGAGATTTTTCAAAGTTTTGGCTTTATCGTATTGGAAGGAGTTCTGGATAACAGATTCATCTCCCCATACAGGATGAAGATTCAGTATCTCCGTACGGTCCATGCGGAGCTCTTTTTTGATTCTGCGGACGGCATGGTCACCTGTGCTGATCAGCGCTCCATGCTGGGCAAACAGGAAATAAAGTTCAAAAGTTTGTAGGGCTTTTCCTGTCTACCTGGCCAGTGCATCCAAGTTCAGATTGCTTTCCAGCGCAGTCACAATGGTGCACTGTGGGATAGCTCCGGGAGGCCAATACTGTCGAATTGCGGCCACACTAACCCTAATTGGAAATGGCAATGTCGATTTCAACACTACTCGCCTCCTTGGGGAGAAGTACAGAAATCGGTTTTAAGAGCCCTTTATGTTGATAAAAATGGCTTCATTGTGTGGATGGGTGCAGGGTTAATCCTATTTAACGCTGCTAAATTTGACATAAACTCGTATGTAGTGTAGACCAGGCCTTAGGAAATGTGTCCTTTAGCTCTGAGAGGAAGGAGTCAAACGACCTTCTGGCTAAGAGGGGTGAAAACATTATCTAGGCTCCCCCACAAGACAATGGCAAAGGAAGGAATGAAAACCTCCCCTTACTGTTGTATCCCCAGGTGGGGTCAGATGGAGGGGCTGTGTTGACAGGGCTTTGCAACCTTGTCCAGCCGCTGGGGAAAACAGGCTTCATTCAAATGTTAAAATAGAGGTTTTTAATTAGTTAAATATGAAAATGATTCATCTAATCAGTAAAGAAGCCTCTGTGTTCGTTACTCTGTTAGTGATATAATTAGTGCAGTAGCGTCTGATCATTACTGCTATATCCAATTCAGTTTCATGCTGGCCTTACATGTTCAGGGTTTTTTTACAGCCCAGATTTGTGCTGGCTGCTCCTAACTCTATTTGAGAAGTCGTAGGGAGCAGCTGGGGGTCTTGGCTTCAGGGCAGGAGACAGCTGGGATTATTGGCTTTTGGTGCACAGTATAGGATTGTGGAATAATTCTCTTCCCTGGGTGTTTCTATTAAAATGATCAGCCATGAAATAGTTAATAATGCTCGATATTTACAGCGTGCTCTTTTGGAATGGGAGTGAACAGCACAATGAGGTGACTGGGGCAGTTCACCCTGCTGGTTATTGTTTCAAGTTGAGTGTAGATTCAGGCAGATGTGTCTGTATCAGCTACTCTGAAGTTATATTTTCAAGGTTTTTCTCCCAACCATGAGGGCTAGGAACATGAGGTTTTTTTTAAATTAAAGTTCAGATTCTAGGGGTGCATCTGCAGCAAGGGTTGGGCAAGAGGTGGGGCTCAGGACCCCCACCATCCTTCCTGTTACAGCGGGTGATCCTGCATTTTGTTAACTAGCCATTTGATTAGGGTGCCTGGGATCGGAGCATCCCCATTGAATGCTTGTAGTTTGGGCACCAGCTTGGCCCAGAATATTTCATTTCCTCTCTGGTGCCTTATTTATTGTTGTTAATGACTCCAGGAAATCACGCTTACCAATGACCTTAATCTCTTTCTTCACAATGAAGATATGGAGCCACCCCTGCAGCACTCTTCCCTCTGCCAAGGACAGGTACCAAGGAGAAAGGATAGAGTTGTCTCCCCAACCCCACACAGTCTGCCACTACAGCTGCCTAGCCACAGAGAAGGGAGTGAGCCCACTGACTTAATGCATAGTCTTTCCTGAAGGCCTCCCTGAGGCAGTGTCTCTCCTCTCTGTTTCCCTCTCAGGGCTGTGCCTCACAACCAAAACAGAGTCCTTCATGCAGCATTAAATGTTACGTTTGGTACACAGTAAAGAAAGCTTCTTCATCTCAGTCTAGGCTTTGGCAAACATGTTCACATCACATGTACTGTTTTGAAATCATGCAATGCTGTTGTTTGCTTGTGTTAGGGCTGCCAATTTCGGTTCGACGTATAGGTATCTTGTAGGGGTGTTGTCTGGATACTGATCTCAAAGGCCTAAAGAGTTCAAGGTGTTTAGAAACTCTTTCACTGTCTAACATTAAACAGCGCTAGGTAGGTTCAGGGTTATTTTAAACAGAGGCTTTGGTTTTACTTGGTTACTTAGCAAACACTTCAAACATTCATTTAGATTAAAAGTGTATTGATTTAATACAAGAACAAATACAGAATTGAAACAGGTATTTATACTGAAACTCTGGTTGAGTGATTATGCAAAACAAACTTAGTTAAAACTTTTAAAGTCTTTCTCCTTTTGGAGGTAAAATATTAGTTTCTTATTTTCAGAACAACCTTTCTCTGATGACAAGCAAAGGAGTTAATTTCACTCAGTCTTGAAGTGTAGAGGCAATTTGCTTATCCTGTTCTTAACAAATAGACACAAGGGACAGGAGAGAAAAGGTGGGTGAAATACACCCACTGGTTAGTTATGAGTGACGGTTTTGACTGGCAAATCAACCACAACACCTGCTGCCTGGATCCTGGTTTCAGGGATGTCATCTGATTGGATCTTTTCTATTTAGACAAGTCAGGCTTGGATGAGTGGGACATAGCTTTTCATTGAATCGTGAAATCAGCTAAGAGTGAGAGAGAATAGCAGGAAAGAAAGGGGGCAGAAAGTAACACAAGGGAAGGTAAAACAATGCAGGATCTCAGTGCCTTTTGCCGTCCTGGGACTTAGGTATCTCCACTGATAGGCTAGGGGTTGGATGCCATGATAATGTGATTTGCAGTGTAGTTGTAGCCATATTGGTCTCAGAATGTTAGCGAGACAAGGAAGGTGAGGTAATATCTTCGGTTGGACCAGCCTCTTTCACCAACTGATACCAATGTTCGAGCTTATACTGAGCTCTTAATCACCCAATGAAGAGCTCGGTGTAAGCTTGAAAGCTTGTCTCTTTCACCAACAGAAGCGGATCCAATAAAAGCTATTACCTCGCCCACCCAGTCTCAGGATAATTTGATGATTTTCAGCATTCCCAGATGAACACAAAGATCCTTGAACAAGGTCAGGGCTAGCCTTCCTTTTAGGGGGACGAGCTGGGGGGAGATGAGGTGAGGAGAGCTAGGACACATGGGACACAGGAGAGGACAAGGAGAGCTAAACTGAACTGACCCTTTTTTTCAAAGCCTCTTTATAAGAAAGCCCCAAAAGGGAAAAAGTGGGTGGCATAGTTCATCCCCTCTCATTATGTTGTCCACAGCCATCACACCAATTTTGGTCTAACAACATCTGGTTCCATGTTTTTTATTTTTACCAAGCATAATTTTGGATTGGATTACAGTAACATGGCTTTTTTGATGCAGACTAATCCAGCTTCTTTGTCTGGCACTCTTGCAGTTGTTACATTTAACGTCGTAAACAACTTCATCTATTTTTCATGCTTATTTCAACATCTTATGAATTTTCACATACTTTTTACAGTTGAGCTCACAATGAGGTACACTTTGTAGGTTCAGTAGACGTTAGCTCTGCACGAGAGAAAAAATGCCATCTGAAAGATTAAGCCGGGAAATGGACTGTACTGGTGAGATGCACTGCTTCTAAAAAGAAATGCACCACAACTCACAATATGCACACATTCCTCTAAGATTAACTGATTATACCATCTATTCAACAGAACGACCAGTGATAGTACCGGTGGACAACTTCCAATAATATCACACACAACAATTATGCAGGTAAGAAAAATACCTGTCTTCCTCACATTCTCACCTAGGGCTGGAATACCAGAAGATGATGTTGGTTATCATTGATATGCATTGGCACAGCTGTGTGGGGAGCCCAGCATGAAAAGCAGGGCATCCTGCAAGTCCAGATTGAGTTGCATTAGTAGAGATTGTAAAGTAAGCTTGTATCTCAAATGTTGCCTGACTTTAACCACTATTTTATTGTTACCATGAGCACGGAGTTTACCAAGTTTTTAAGGAAAAAAGCAAACCCATGGACACATGAATAATTATTCTCCACATGTTACAGGAGATGTTTTCCACCTATCAGCATGAGCACTGGATTAAAGCTTTCCATGCTTTGTCTGTCCATGGTCCAGTATTTCACTCATTGCTCTGCACAGAAACAAAGAATGGGATCCCCGATGCTTAAAGGTTTTTGTGATTCCCATTGTTACTTCCTTCCCACCCCAGCAGAACTACAACCAAAGGGTCGCAGTAAGATTATGTTTTCTGTTCAGATCCATCCTTTGCTCCTGCTAGCCTGGGGCTGCTATCTGAGCACAAGTGCTGGAAGACACAGGAATGAGCCAGAGGACTGTGATACACTAATACCCAAGCTCACTGGCGCTAAGTGACACAGTTTGAATTAGAGACAGACCACACAGCACCTTCCCGATATTACAGAAATGAGGGGCATGGGCAGCTCCATGCAAATTCAGTGACAGACAACGCTCTCCCCTGAGACAGCAGTCTGCATTTCCTTAGTAAACTGCCCTATTTAGTATAATAATTACCTTATTTGCTGATTGCCTCCTGCGAGTTGTCTGGAATTACAGTCTAGGATCCAAGCAAGAAAGGAAACTAACTTTCCCAACACAGAATACAGGACGCACCATTATCTATTTACTAAGTGTCACCTAAATATTATCTGAAGTACTTATGCGGCCCCTCCATTCCTATAGTATCTGAGCACCTCACAATGCATTTCTCAAGTATCAGAGGGGTAGCCGTGTTAGTCTGGATCTGTAAAAGCAGCAGAGAATCCTGTGGCACCTTATAGACTAACAGACGTTTTGGAGCGTGATTTCGTGGTGAATACCCACTTCGTCAGACGCAGGTAGTGGAAATTCAGGGTAGGTATATATATGCTAGCAAGCAGCTAGAGATACGAGGTTAGTTCAATCAGGGAGGATGGCCTGTTCTAGCCGTAGAGGTGTGAAAACCAAGGGAGGAGAAACTGGTTCTGTAATTGCCAAGCCATTCACAGTCTTTGTTTAGTCCAGAGCTGATGGGTCAAATTTGCAGATGAACTGAAGTCAGCAGTTTCTTTTGAAGTCTGATCCTGAAGTTTTAACTGCAGGATGGCCACCTTAAGGTCTGCTATAGTGTTGGCCAGGGAGGTGAAGTGCTCTCCTACAGGTTTTTGTATATTGCCATTCCTGATATCTGATTTGTGTCCATTTATCCTTTTCCGTAGTGACTGTCCAGTTTGGCCGATGTACAATGCATTTCTCCTTACCCACCCCAGGGAGGCAAGGTAGAGCTATTCTCCCCACTGCTCAGATGGGAAACTGAGGCACAGATAAAGTAACTTTCCCACAGGCACACCAGGAATCTATGGCAGAGCTGGGCTAGCACCCAACCCACTGGCCCATCCTTCCCCTCAATAGTTAGTGATCATTTCCAGTGTAAACCAGTCCACATGCAGAGAGATGCCAGCACAATGCAGCTGCCACAGAGCACTGCTGCCATCATCAGTGTGACATTATTGACATGAACTGTGACCATATAGATCATTGTTGCAACCAGGGTCCTATGACTGCACCAGGTCTTGTACAGAGGAGGTCAAGTGGGGTGTCTATGGAAAGGGTGTAGTTTACTGGTTATGATTATGCTGCATGTATGTATGTATCATTTTGGTATTTGAAGTTATGGATATTGTCTCTGTACTTGTATCTCAATGTGTCTGATTCTAAATAGTCTCAGTGAAGCGTTTGGTCAGCGTCTTGAGAAAGGACTATTCTCAGCAAGTGCCCAATCAAGGAGCACTTCACTGACAACGGGCTGTGGGAGATGCCAATCCACATCTGAGCTTTCCTGGGAACATTCAAACTAGCATGTAAACACTGGCATCGGCCTGCAAAAAGCCAAATCATTCAAGAACATGGGACTTGCCCAGGTGGCTACAAACTCCATCTTGTTGTGGTGATTTTGCACAGGAGAACAAAGGGGTTTCTGCCCACAAGAGAAAGAATATACAAGGCCCTGCAAACCTCTCAGTTTTGTCTTCAGCTGGCTCAAGAGATGGCCTCTCCACCCCCAAGAGATGCCTGAAAGACACTGGAACAAAGGGACAGTAACTACAGGGGCGTGAGTGATTGCTGGACCCAGACTAGGAAGGAGTCCAGTCTTATTGGGACATCTCTGAGGGTGAGATTCACCTGTATTCAGTTTCCTACTGTATTAGGCTTAGATTTGCATTTTTTGTTTTATTTTGCATGGTAATTTATTTTGTTCTGTCTGTTATTACTTGGAACCATTTAAATCCTACTTTTTATACTTAATAAAATCACTTTTGTTTATTGATAAACCCAGAGTAAGTAATTAATACCTGGGGGAGCAAACAGCTGTGCCTATCTCTCTATTGATGTTATAGAGGGCAGACAATTTATGAGTTTACCCTGTATAAGCTTTATATAGATTAAAACTGATTTGTTTGGGGTTTGGACCCCATTGGGAGTTGGGTGTCTGGGTGCTAGAGACAGGAGCACTTCTTAAGCTGCTTTCAGTTAAGTCTGCAGCTTTGGGTCACATGGTTCAGACCTTGGGTCTGTGCTGGAGCAGACTGGCGGGTCTGGCTCAGCAAGGCAGAGTTCTGGAGGCCCAAACTGGCAGAGAAAATGGGCTCAGAGGTAGTCTCAGCACATCAGGTGACAGTCTCAATTAATGACTATTAGCCAGGATGGATAAGGAATGGTGTCCCTGGCCTCTGTTTGTCAGAGGGTGGAGACAGACTGCAGGAGAAAGATCATTTAATCATTACCTGTTAGTTTCACTCCCTCTGGGACACCTGGCATTGGCCACTGTCAGTAGACAGGCTACTGGGTTGGATGGACCTTTGGTCTGACCCAGTATGGCCGTTTTAATTTCTTCTGTTCTTATGGGTTTCTGTGACCAAACCTGTCACAATCAGTGTTTAGGGGTGGGGACGGTCACAAGAAAAGCACTAACACTTTCACAGATGGGGAAGCCGAGCTCTTCCCTGCAGATGAGTGTCACTGGAATAATCCTTCACTTTGGATGAAATCCCACTGACCTCAAGGAGAGTTTTGCCATTGACAACAATGGAGGCTTTATTTTTCCATTCTGGTTCTATTCAATCACGCCATTTGCCGTGAAAATGAGCACAAGTGGAGAGGAGGAGTAAATAGCCAAGTGTGGTCCTTGTTTATTTTGCACATTGAGGGCATTCTTTCCCTTCCTTTCTGAGTCCTGCCCCTTGCACAGTCTGCTTCATTGCTGGGGCAGGGTCCCAAAAGGACCAAACTGGAGCTCATGCTCAGTTACAGCACGGCTCGGCTGGCCCACAGTGTTGGCTAGTTCTTCCTGCAGAGTAGAGGGTGTGAAGAACAGAGCTCCAGGACTGAACTGGAATATCAGGAGAAATGACCTAATTCTGCTAGGTCCACGGGGTTATTTTAAGCAGCCACATTTTCAGAAGTGGCCAGTGATTTTGGGTGCTGCAGTCTGTGGATGCCCAGCCTGAGACACCCGAAGACAATTAAAGTTGGATTCCCAAACATGGGAAGCACGCCAAACCAGTGGCCACATCTGGAAATGTTTGGTTATGCTGGGAGTGGTCATAACTGCTGCAGTGTAGCATGTTCATCTGTGATGGAAAAGCAACTTTATACTTTAACTGCAGCAGCTCTGACTAATATCACCAAAATCCTATGCGTGCCCAGAACCTGTGTGTGCAACATCATCTAAAAGGTTAGATAAACGCTTTGTAGAAACTGTGGGCCAGATGTTTGATGTGGTGCAGTAGAGGAGAGGAATCAGGACTCAGTTATGGTTCATCCTCTGCCAAGCCTGAGTAAATGCAAGGGACCTGCGCCAGCCAAGAATGGCCCTCAAGGGACTGTCCACCAGCAGAGGATAACTAGAGAGCACTGCGGTCTGGCCCTACAGCTCCCGGTTTCCCTGCCGTGCAAAGCAGCCTGTGGCACCTCTGAGCTGCAGGGGGGCAAGGTGAGATGGCAAAAGAGATCAGCTCCCTGTGGGGACCTCTGGCTCCGTGAGATCCCCCACAAAGAAGATAAGGCCATTCTTACGTTCCATGCCCTGTGTGCCACCTGAATGGCACAAAGAGGACAGATAGGGCAGAGAATCTTGCGCTCTGAATCTGTGTTTCAGGTTAGCACAGCTGGCAGGAGCTCTAACTGTGTCTTGTTTAACTTGACGTCCGTATTGCATAGGTTTACATGGCAGCTCTGTTCATACTCTAACATAACTATTTTCGCACAGTGCTTATTTGGGTTTATTGCTGTAGGCACCATCCAGCTGCAGCAGCCTATACAATGGATACAGAGTGCTGTACCTCAGTAGCCACATCACAACCAGCAGCATAAGGAGTACAGCCCCTCTGGCACTTACCTGGGCCCCAGGTCTGTATGTGTGGTAGCTCGGGGAGAGGCACACGACCTCTGGGTTCCTCAGTTGGGAAATTCCATCCTATTAGGTTCCCCATAGGGCCTACCACAGTACCGTGAAGAAACCAACTGCCAAGCAGCCAGTTCAGCTGGCAACCTTAACTGTCACAGCCGACACCCTGGTCACTGACAGTTACCTCAGCCAGGAGGAAAAGCAGACAGTATTTATCTAAACTTGTTACTTCCTTGTGAGGAGAATCCAGACCATCCCTTGGAGCTGAAAAGTGATTTCTGACTGCTCTGTGGATCCTTGGATCCTTCAGACAGGACAGACACTGGACCATAGTTCCTGCACCATCTACAAGTGCACCGCTGACACGTGCCTGGACCCAGGGGTGGCTCTATGTATTTTGTTGCCCCAGGCATGGCAGTCAGGTGGTTTTCAGTGGCGCGCCTGCGGGAAGTCCGCCGATAACGCGGATTCGGCGATATGCATGCAGGAGGTCCACCGGTAACGCGGATTCGGCAGCTTGCCTGCGGAAGGTCCGCCGGTCCAGCGCCTGCAGCATACCCGCCGTCGAATTGCTGCCGAAACCACAGGACCGGATTGACAAGGCACCTCCTGTCTCTGAGGCATCTGGTCTCTGGGGTAGGGAACCAATCAGAGCTGAACTGGAAGACTCTCACCAAAGTTATGGGTCAGACCTCAAGGTCCATAATGGACATCAGAAGCTACTAGAAGTTAAGAATTTTCTCTGGACTGAAACCTACTCCTAGAAGGGAAGATGAATTTGATCCATGGATGGATCAGGCTACCCAAATTCTACAAGAGTGGACTGTGGCAGATGGGGAAATGAGGAAATTAGTGGCTGAAAGTCTTTGTGAGGATGAAGTTTAGCAGGCCTGTCATAAACAGATAAGAGAAGTTAATAGCACAGAAGTACTTTATATCTCTTTGACTGTAAAGCGTTAACAAGTTCAGTAAGCCTGGCTGTCACCTGACGAGAGAACCAATCAGAAGCAGGATCTTAATCTTGAGGGAGGGAATTTTCTGTGTGTGCTGTTAGTTTTTGGTTGTTCACTCTGGGGGCTCAGAGGGACCGACGTGCAACCATGTTCTCTCCAATCTCCCTGATACGGCTCTTGTAAGTTCAAAATAGTGAGTACTAGATAGATAAAGCGAGTTAGGCTTGTGTTTGTTTTCTTTATTTGCAATGTGTATTTGGCTCGGAGAGGTTCAAATTTGTATTTTTGCTGAAAAGGAGTTTAATGTGTACTTGTATACTTAGGCTGGGAGGGTATTCCCAGTTGTCTAGAGCTGAAAGACCCTGCACCTATTTCATCTTAAATTTACAAAGATAATTTTTACTGTTTTTCTCTCTTAATTAAAAGTTTCTTGTTTAAGAACCTGTTGTTTTTTCATTCTGGTGAGACCCCAGGGAACTGGTCTGGATTCACCAGGGAATTGGTGGGGAAAAAGGAGGGAAGGGGAGAGGAAGGCTAATTTCTCTCTGTGTCAGGATTACTGTATCTCTCAGGAAGAGTCTGAGAGGGGAAAGAGAAGAGGGAGGAAGGTGAATTGTCCTCTCTGTTTTGTGATTCAAGGAGTTTGAATCACAGTGATCTTCAGGGTAACCCAGGAGGGAAGCCTGGGAGGGTAACGGTGGGGGAAAGGGTTTACTTTCCTTGTGTTAAGATCCAGAGGGTCTGGGTCTTGGGGTTCCCCGGGCAAGGTTTTGGGGGGACCAGAGATGTACCAGCCACTGGAATTCCTGGTTGTGTGGCAGTGCTACAGGTTCTATAGCTGGTATTAGCTTAGAGGATTCATGCTGTACCCCATCTTTTGAACATAAGGTTCGAGATGGGGAATGTATGATACAAGGCCCATCAGAAAGCCACTAGAAAGCCCAATTACTGTAGTAAGCTGCCCCACTGTTTCTAATTCTGCAAGAAATCAAACACTGACCTTGGTCAAAATGATAAGAGGTTAGATCCCATCTTGCCATGCTACCTGTGTATATCCTTGATAAAGCCATTGCCCTCCGTGTCACTGCAGACATGGCAAAAGAAATATGGTGATAGATGCTTTCCCCTGAGAAAATTATTCTAGGGGAAGGGGCAAGGACTGTTTTCCTACTAGATCAAGTGAGCCTGTGAGAATTTTGGGGCATACGATAGGATTTTTCTGTTTATGCACTGGTGAAGGTATGCCACACTGCTCACAGGTGTAAGAATCCTGAAACTTAAATTGTTCTCAGTGGTGGCAGATGAGAACAAGGAGCAATGGTCTCAAGTTGGCAGTGGAGGAGGTCTAGGTTGGATATTAGGAAACACTGTTTCACTAGGAGGGTAGTGAAGCACTGGAATGGGTTACCTAGGGAGGTAGTGGAATCTCCTTCCTTAGAGGTTTTTAAGGTCAGGCTTGACAAAGCCCTGACTGAGATGATTTAGTTGGGAATTGGTCCTGCTTTGAGCAGGGGGTGGGACTAGATGACCTCCTGAGGTCCCTTCCAACCCTGATATTCTATGATTCTGTGAATGATGTATTGAAGACAAATGTCAGGGAAACCACAATGGGCCCCAACAGGGAGTGTTCTGGGCCCCACAAGAGAAATCATTGCAGACAAATTCCAGTATTTGGGGGAGACCAATCTACAGAATTCTCCTTTGACTCCAATACCAGATGGACTATGTGGACCCCAAACCAAAATTGAACTGAAGATCGATGTTTGGAAGTGTAAAGCTGTTTTGGAAAGTGATTTCCAGGTCACTCTTCTGTTCAAACCATTCTGTGATAGCAATTGAAGAATATACCTATTCGCTGCTGGAATGACTATTGGTATGGGGACTCTGCAACACCAGTTTCCTATACCTTGGATATGTGAACATAGAATCGGAATTCCTCAAATTTGTTGTGGGAGTGTGTACCAAATTACATACTTTGGCCCTAGTATGCCCAGCAACCGGCTATACTAACCAAGTACCCCAATAATTGGGACGAATGCCAATATGTTTGGAGAACTAGCTAAGGAGTGTTGAGAAATGGTTGGAACCAAACATGCAGAGGTGCTTAATATGCATTTCCTGTTCCTAGATCCCTATCAGAGGAAGGAGAAAGAATAAATTGTGGTGCCAGAACAACCAGTAGGTCGAGTGATAAAAAGTAAAAAGTCTGTACTGACTCTACCAGGAGGTGCAACTTGTTATGCGGAAGGACAATTAGAGGTATCCAACCAGGCTGAGAACCAGATAGTGACTATTGAAGCCCTGGCTGGGGACACCTTAATCCATGGTTTGATGGCACATTGTGGAGTGACATACCTGTCCACCAAGACTGGGAAGACAGTCGCAGTACCCATGATAAATGAATCTGCCCACCCAGTCATTGCGTATCCTGGAACTCTATTGCCCATGTTTATGTGTGGAGACAGTGACTCCTACTGGAATAACAATGCCAATGTGATACTTGATACCTCTCACCTGAACTTTGGGGATTCCCCAGTTCTGCATGTCTGGAAAGAACTATTAAAAAAGAAAGTTGCTCAGAGAACTACCGTATTCTCCCAGAGTGAGTAAAGCACATCCCAAACCTCCCAAGTTTGTGCCCTAGAAGATGGCAGGGAGGTAACAATAGGTTTGTAGTTCACACTCATCACCACAATATCTGAGCATAACGAATTAAGGAATGTGACTAGGATCATCAGTCAGCCCCCCAGAAATCATGAGATTGGCTTTAACATGAGGAGATTTTAAAAACAAACCATTAATGTAGGGTTCTTTCCATTTGTCTTCTGATTTCTAAGCTGTGCGAGGCACATTTTCAAGCTTCCCCCCCACCCCCAATCATGAGGGCAGGAAACGTGCTTTTTTTTTTTTTTAATCTAAGCAAAACAAGGCCCTTATATGCCATTTGATGGTAATTCTCCTTATGTCTGTCTGTAGGTATGCAACATGATAACTTTTGAATGCCATACCCAATCAATTCCACAGTTTCAGGGAATGTTCTAGACATCAATAGGCAGAACTGTATGGATTTTAGTGAAGAGTTAGACAATCAGAGGAGGGAAATGGAGGACACAGAGTCCCTGGCATCTGACCAAGGCTATGGCTTGTCTACATTACCCGCTGGATCGACGGGCAGTGATTGATCCAGTGGGGGTCATTTTAGCAACTCTAGTCTAGATGCAATAAATCAACCCCCGAGCGCTCTCTCGTTGACTCCTGTACTCTACCGCCTTGAGAGACACAGACAGTCAACAGGGGAGCAGCAATTGACTCACCGCAGTGAAGACACTGCGGTGAGTAGATCTAAGTTACATTGACTTCAGCTATGTTATTCACGTAGCTGAAGTTGGGTAACTTAGATCGATCTCCCTCCCCCAGTGTAGACCAGACCCTAGAGAATTTACAGCAGTGCAGTTGCACCAGTGCATCTGTGCCACTGGAAGCTGTCTAATATAGCCACTCTAAGTCGAAGGGAGAGAGCTCTCTCGTTAGCTTAACTACGCCAGCCCCAGCAAGCAGTGGTAGCTATGTTGGCAGGAGAAGCTCTCCCACCAACATAGCACTGTCCACACTGGCGCGTATGTCAATGTAACTTATGTCGCTCAGGGGGGTGGTTTATTCACCCCACTGAGTGACATAAGTTATGCCGACAGAAGCAGCAGTGTACACGTAGCTTAACAAACTCAGCAGCTTCAACCAGGTCTGTAATTGTCTACGGATCTAAAAACAGAACCCCACCTCCTGCACACACACCTCTCAGCTGTGCCCATCAGCCCAACTGAGTTTAATATATTGACACCCTGAACGACTTCTCCCCCAACCAGAAAGAAAAGAACTAATGGTGATGAGGGCGCACGCAACCCCTGGTATAAGCAGTGGGGTGGGGGTTGCAGGGAGTCCCTGAAATAGAAGGGGATGGAAAGGTGGCACACAGGAAGCTTGTGGGTGGAGTGGAGGGATGCAAGGAGTCCCTGGTGTGTGCAATGAGTTCGGTTGTGGAGTACTCGAGCCCCGAGTAAGTGAAAGCCGAGCTTCTCACCATCAGAAACCAGCATTTTAAGTATAACTCTTCTGCCAGTGGAGGCGCCAGCAACAAGGCCCTCCTTACATAAGAAAAATACTAAATATAACTAAATCATTAGCATTGGCAACACTGTTTGCAGATTCTGTTTCCTCTGTCTGCTTAGTAGAAATAACTTGTTCATTCCTGATCTTAACAAGAGTTCAAGGAGAGACTAAATGTGTTTTACATGGGGAATGCAGGCAGGAAGCTGGGGAAATAATCTGGAGTGAACCAGACTAAAAGCCATCAGAGAACCTTACATGGGAATCCTGGGCAAACTCTGGGAAGGACACAGAACAGTACCTCTCTCTAAAAAGTAGGCTGTAGTTGTTGGGCTCAATCATGTCACTTACACAGCAAGGAAGAATAAGTCTACTGCAGAAATCTCTGGTCTGTGTGATGCAGGAGGTAGGATTAGATGATCATAGAGGCACCTTCTGGCCTTAAACTCCCTCTCTCTCTCTCTTACACACACACACACACACGCACACACACTAGTGAGTGGTTGGAATGCACACACACACACACCAGTGAGTGGTTGGAATGCACACATGCGCACGCACACACACCAATGAGTGGTTGGAATGCACACACACACACACACCAATGAGTGGCTGTAATGTGCACACACACACACCAATGAGTGGTTGGAATGCACACACACACACACACCAGTAAGTGTTTGGAATGCACACACGCACATGCACACACACATGCACACACCCACACACACCAGTGAGTGATTGGAATGCACACATGTGCACACACACGCACACACCTACACACCATTGAGTGGTTGGAATGCGCACACACACACACACACACACACACCAGTGAGTGGTTGGAATGTGCACGCACACACACACACACACACCAATGAGTGGTTGGCATGCGCACACACACAGACACACCAGTAAGTGCTTGGAATGCACACACGCACACGCACACGCACACACACATGCACGCACCCACACACACCAGTGAGTGATTGGAATGCACACATGTGCCCACCCACACCCACACCTACACACCAGTGAGTGGTTGGAATACACACACACACACCAGTGAGTGGTTGGAATGTGCACACACACACACACACACACACCAATGAGTGGTTGGAATGCACACACACACACACACTCCCACCAGTAAGTGGTTGGAATGCACACATGCACGCGCGCACACACGGACACACCCACACACACCAGTGAGTTGTTGGAATGCACACACGCACCCACACACACCAGTGAGTGGTTGGAATGCACACACACGCGCGCACGCACACACACACACACACCAATGAGTGGGTTGAAGTGCACACACGCACCCACCCACCAACGAGTGGTTGGAATGCACACACACATACACACACCAGTGAGTGGTTGGAATGCACACACACACCCACACACATCAATGAGTGGTTGGAATGCACACACACACACACCCACATATACACCAGTAAGTGGTTGGAATGCACACACACACATACCAATGAGTGGTTGGAATGATCACACACACACCCACACACACCAATGAGTGGTTGGAATGAACACACGCACGCACCCACACCCTCCAACGAGTGGTTGGAATGCACACACACACACACACACACACACACATACACCAGTAAGTGGTTGGAATGCGCACACACACAGACCAATGAGTGGTTGGAATGCGCACACACACGCACACACCAATGAGTGGTTGGAATGCGCACACACACACACCCACACACACCAGTGAGTGGTTGGAATGAACACGCGCACGCACCCACACCCACACACCCACCAACGAGTGGTTGGAACACACACACACACACACCAGTGAGTGGTTGGAATGAACACACGCACGCACCCACACCCACACACCCACCAACGAGTGGTTGGAATGCACACACACACACACACACACCAGTGAGTGGTTGGAATGAACACGCGCACGCACCCGCACCCACACACCCACCAACGAGTGGTTGGAATGCACACACACACACACACACACCAGTGAGTGGTTGGAATGCACACATGCAAGCACGCGCACGCACACACACACCAGTGAGTGGTTGGAATGGGTAGAATGCATCTGTTTGGATTTCCTTTTACAGTTCCTGCTGCTTCCTGCTATTGACCATTTATCTAGCTCTGACCCTGTGCTGATACTTCTCCTCTCTTCTGCGTCTAGCAGTGAACATGGAGGATTTTCAAAAGGGACCAGTGTTTTCCTATGACCAACGCTTTCTAAAAATCAGGGCTCTTTTAAGGCATCTCAAGCTGGACCCCAAGTCACTTTAAAAATCAGGTCCTCTCTACGTTTGTTTCCACACCCAGGAACAGTCATGTGTTTGTCAAGAGGTGAGGGCTGTCCTCAGGGAAATGGGGTAGGGGATGGGTTGCTGGTGGAATCAGAGAGATAAGTCAAGGTGGCTCCATGTGAGCCCCACCAACGTGAACACCAAAAAAAAAAAAGAACCAAGTGTTCCCCAAACACTAGTGACCAGGACTTTACACACGTTAAATCCAGGAAGCAGAAGGTGATGAGGCCCTCTTGAGACATGCTCCCTATAGCGGGGGGAGGGATAGCTCAGTGGTTTGAGCATTGGCCTGCTAAACCCAGGGTTGTGAGTTCAGTCCTTGAGGGGGCCATTTAGGGATCTGGGGATTAGTCCCCCTTTGAGCAGGGGGTTGGACTAGATGATCTCCTGAGGTCCCTTCCAATCCTGATATTCTATGTCCCTGCCTGTTACCAAGTGTGCAGCTGGCACTTATTACTAATAATCTGCATTACAGAGGCTCCAGCCAGGATCAGGCCCCATTGTGCCCAGCACTGCATAGGCACCCAGTGGGAGACAGTCCCTGCCCCAAACAAGTCCTCAGGCTGAACAGAAGAGACAAAGAGTGGGAAGGAAAAAGGAGGCCCAGTGAGTTGCCCATGGTCACAGAGGAAGTCTGTGGCACAGGCAAGAGTAGGAATCAGGCTTCCTGGACAATGCTGCCTTTTCCCCTATGCTGTATGGCTTTCTAGCCTGAGCTAATAGAGTTGGCATGCACACCTGCCTTTGCCAAGCACACGATACCCAACTCCAGTGCCTTATAAAAAACAAAGCATCACAATGGCTTTACAAGCATCTGGGCCAATAAAAAGATATTACCTCATCCACCTTGACTCTTTACAAGCACAGACATTGATTCACACTGGAAAAAACCCAGGGTGCCGGCGTTTCCAAATACCCGGGCTTTCCGATGCTTAGCACAGAAATACAACACACAGTTTAGAAGATTGTCAAAATATGCAAATCTCCAGCATCTCCACTGTGAGCAGAACCATTCAGTGCGTGAATGCACAAGACATCCTGCAGCGAGCACACTTCCTCCCTCTGTAGCATGGCCCTTGCCACTGGCCCCTTGATCCTTCAACATGCCATCTTTTCTCTCCCCAATCACTCCATTAGAGCTACATTGGCCCTGCAAAGTCCCTAACTGAGATGTTCTCGTTAGGCCATATGTTGTGGGGGGGAAGTAGCAGACCATCTCAGAAGGAAAAATATGCACCTAAAACTGTGGCTAGCCAGTGCATTCATTGGGTTGGAGGTCAGGAAATGTTATAGCTGCGTTTCAAACTTACTTTGGATACAGTGGCCATCCTGGTCCATATCAATATGTGTGCAATGCCATCTGCAGCAGTCTCCCAGAATCCTCTCTCCAGCTATTTCAATCAGCCCGAAATCTTGCAGGATGTCTCATTTTTATTCCCATTCCTCTCACCGGCTTCCTAGCCATCTGCTGCCACTTGAAACTTTCCGCTCTTACATATCATGCTGGCACCAGAATCACTCCAGTTCCTTCTTTCCTGCATCACTTCCAATCTTTGTGCTCCGTTCATTCATCCACTCACAGTCTCCTTACTGTGAGTCACTTTGCCACCACCATTGCTAAATGGTGCGGTCCCTCTCTTCTAGCTCCACTTCCTTGGAGTTCCCTTTCCTTCCTTTCCTGAATCGGATCATCCTAAAGCCTTCTCAAAACCTCTCTCTCTTAATGCTACTGCTTCCCATGAGCACATTCTTCTTACTCTTCATGTAAGCCTGATGTGCTGCTTTCCCTCCCACTTGTTGACTTCTCTTTTATTATTGGGTATTGTTGGTCACCGCTTGATTGCTGTGTCTCGGCTAGTTTATTCCAAAGCTTTGGATAGTATAATCTAAGAGCCTGGCCACGTTGCTTCCTGAATCCATCTTTTGTGTACTGCCCCCAGACTCTGAGGGGCACGTTAGACTTGTGGTGGTGCACTGAAACCCTCCAAGGCACAGCATTTAGTAGAGTCGTTTTTTTAAGGATTTCTATTTATGTATCTAACCAGTTCAGAAAAGAGCTTCAGGAATGATTCCAGGTCTGGAAAACCTGCTTTACAGTGAGAAACTAGGAAGCTCAATCAATTGAGCATCACAAAACAAGGTCAAGAGGTGACTTGATCACAGTCTACCAGCACTTACACGGGGAGAAGATTTCTGAGAGAAGAAGGCTCCTTAATCTTGCAGACAGGGACAGAACAAGAGCCAGTGACTGGCAATAAAAGTCAGGAAAGTTCAAACAGGAAATAAGATGAAAGGGCTTTTTTTTTCAAGTAAGGGTAATTAGTCATTGGAACAAATTGCCGGGGGGATGTGGTAATTTGGATAAACTATGCTATAGTACAACCATAAGTTACTGAATAAGATGCAGGAATAATTGGGTGAAATTCTATGGCCTCTGTTATGCAAAAGGTCAGACTACTAGATGAACATAATGGCTCCTTCTGACCTTAAAGTCTATGAATATCTTCAACTGCAACTTCAGACACAGTAGCATTGAGGCCAGATTTGTAGAATTGGGTGAATGTAGAAATTTGCATGCACAATGACAGATTGCACAAAATCATTGGAATAAATATGTAAATAGCTTGTAAGGCAGGTAAACTGTAGTATAATTGCACCTGCAGTTGAGGGAATTGTGCACACAAATCTGTGTAGATGTAGGTCAGATGTAATGTGGTATCCTCTGTGTGTGGCCATGTTAAGAGGCAGTCCTGTTCTCTTCTCCAAGAATAAAGAAGCTCCTGTTAACACTGGTACTTACCTGGTAATATGTTCTGCTTCCTCTTAGCTTCAGCAGGTCCCACGCCCTCTTTTTAAGAGCGTTTACGTTGTTTGTTTTTACAGGGCACTTGACATCTTGGAGGTCATAATGTCCCTGCTCCGTGTTTGTACTGACTCCTTGTTGGAAAGGCACTCCCTGCAGCATCTGTGTCCACACACTTTCTTAACTGCACTCTTAGACATTGGGTCAAGCCTGTGAGAGTGAGTAGTTTCCAACACTCAAAATCTATCATATCGGAGCAGCCAGAGGGAGAAACATCCCAGGCATTCTCAAACTGGGGGTTGGGACCCCTCAGGGAGTCACAAAGTTATTACATGGGGGGTCAAACCCCCCAAACCCCACTTTGAATCCAGCATTTATAATGATGTTAATATATTAAAAAGTGTTTCTAATTTATAAGGGGGGGTTGCACTCAGCGGCTTGCTGTGTGAAAGGGGTCACCAGTACAAAAGTTTGAGAACCACTGCCTTAGTCCTACCAGATCTTCCAGTTCCTCCCTGTGCAGGTACAATATGGAAACCACAGAGAAGATGCATTTGACTATTAAACTAAGATGGACACCACAGAACTAATGGCAAAATGAAATCATTGCAAAACAGTGGTAGAATACAAACAAACCAAATGCAAAGCAAGATAACATTCTGAAATAGTGCAAACAAATTCACGCTGGCACTCCAAAACAGCCAGGTAAAAGTCAGTCATTGGTCCTGATCGGCAGGACTTCAGCACAGGGAGGGTTAACATTATTACTGAATTGGGAGTGTGCAAACTCCTGCCACACACGAATCAATCTAATCAGAGAAGGAAGCACAAGGCCCAGGCTGGTTTTCCTAATGCACTGGGGGTTAGGAGCGAGATTATCTTCTCATCCCACTGAAATTAGATCTGGCTGAAAACCAAAAACTTCTCTGTGAGGGTTGTTTTGTTTGTTTTTTTTACACAGCTGAGAACTTCAGAGTCAGTGAAGAAGTGACAGCAAACTCCTGGTGCTCTCACTGGATGCAGCTCTTCAGACACTCACAGCTTTGCATTGGCAAAGGACCAAGGAGGGAAAGGAGCAGCACTAGTGTCGGGGGAGCATACAAAGAAATGACACAAAGTCTCAGCTCCATTCTGGTCACTTGCCCTTCTAGTTTCAGTGCGGCTATCACATGAGATGTCTTAGTCCAAACTCCTCTCCGAGGACAGGTCTGCATCTCTCCAGCCCAGTGGATCCAGACTGCAGCTAAGTTACAGACAAGCTTGGGGTTTGGTTTTTTTTTAATTTATTCTTTCGGTTCAAAAATGTTTTAATGTAAAAAATATCCAAAGACCCAAACTTTACTTCCTAGGATTAGTTCAGGCTCCCCCCACAAGCCCCGACAGCAGCTCCAGCCAGTGCCCAGACAAGCGATCTGTGTATCATGATCTACTTACCATGTTTCTAAACTCCTTTATCCTCGCCCTCTCACTTCCAAAAGCAGCGTTTTTTCTCTCTTTCTTCCATGGTTCCCCCTGCACAAGCTTTTACTCTCTTCTTATAAATACACATAAACCGCTGAACCACTTTGAGCATGGAGCTGTAATCCAAGCCCTTGCCCGCCCCACTCTGCATTTCCAACTAATCTAACTCATGACACAGCCTTGGGGCTGGACTGGGGGACCCTGAAGGCTGCTGTGACAGCCAACAGGCTGCGCTTTGTTTAGCAGTAATAGATGTAGTGACAAGTGCAGTAAACACTGGCTTCCATGAGCAGTGCAGCTACAGAGACGCTACAAGCCCAGCGATACACAGGTACCATAAGGCAGAGTCAACAAAAGGCACAGGCCTGTTATTCCAGAGAAGCCCCGTATAACTGATTTATACTTTCACTTAGCGGTTTCTTTGGAATATGTCTGACCTTCCTTAGGAGACTTTCCCTTAATGCAAACACTGTCATTCAGAACTGAGGAAACGTCCTGCTCTCTTTTTCCAGAAATAACATCTAAAGGAAACAGTACATGCGGGGAGCATGCCAGTGTCCCCTGAAAAGAGGCCTCAACCTATGCGAGATTTTCAACAAATTTCACTTTCCATTTCTGGAATGTAAAGAAAAGCAGAATGTTTTCACCCAGAAGAGACCCCAAAGGATTCGGGGGGAGGGGGGCTGCCACGGATTTCCAACAAATGAGTAACAGGTCAAGTTAAACCATGGGAAATAACAATGGAGCCTACAGAAATGCACAGAAATAGTTTGCTTAACAACGTTTAGAAAGGAAATAGAAAAGTGATGACTATGTCATGCAATGGCACCGAATCACATCAATATCAAGCTGGGTATAAAGACCTTTTTTCCCCAAGGGAGGAAGTAATTTAGCATGGCAAATTCCTCCGCCCCTTCTTTAATTGTTTAAAATGGCCAGTGGCCAGAGCCGTGAGGAAGGTCACTGAACAGCCCGACAGTGGCCTACAGAAAAGACAATGGAAAAGCCAGAGGGGGTAGAAGGTGGGTGGAAATGCAGGTGCCTCAGTGCTTTCAGTGATCCATCAACACACATGGATCCAATATAATGGTGGAGGAAAACACAGAGCCATAGGACATGAGGACACAAAGCCTGATACTGAGAATCACTGCAAAAACCCATGTTGCGTGGAAAGACAACAACATCCGGTGCAGTTCAGTGGTGGCGCAGGGTTTGACGGCTGTGTTGGAATGTTTGTGGGCCATATGAAGGAGAGCAAGTGAGTCCCTTTATCTTTCACTAGGACAATAGATTCAGTAACATGAGGCAGAAGACCACGGGGACAAAGGAACCAGAAGCCAGCCATCTTTGATGGTAGAATAGAAACTATCATCAGCATCTTCTGCCGCCACCTCAGACTCAACAGGTCACGGTGTGTGCTGGCAGACTTGTTTGGGTGTTGTCCACAATTCAAAGGAAATTGGGGTGCCAGAAAAGAATAGAGTGATGCTGTAAGCAACAGGAATCACTACAAACAGCCCTCCTTCCCCTTCAGAAAGAAACCTTTCTAGGGTATCAGAGCAATGATGGCTAGAGGAATTGACGCCAAGGACTGGAGAGGAGCAAGGGGCTTTTCTTACACTCCTGAAACGGGGTTGCAGGTTTGTGACTTCCCTGAACTATAGAATGGCACAGCTGGCAGGTTGTTCAAGCACTCACTAGGCAGTTACCAGATTAGCAGTTAAACTAACTTGGTTTCAAAATCTTCTCCCTTTGATGGAATATTGAGACCATGCCTATGTCTGGGGGACTGGTAATCAAACTGGTGCCTCTGTCTCACTTTTAGTGGGCGCATTCTGCGTGGTCAGCACTGGATCCTAGAGAAAAGTCTGACCCAACTGTAGGACTCGCCTTGGATGCGTGACTATTAAGGGTAAGAGTGCCAGTAGCCTGTTAAGGAGTGGTGCCCAACTGTTTCTCTGCCGCAGCGCATCTTGATTACCTTTAATTCTTTTGAAGCACACCACCATATTGTCTCCAAATGAACTCATGAATGTTCATGAGCCAATCCAGAGCGAGGCTAGTAGGCTTACAGTCAAAATAACCAGGGCAGCTAACCTTAGATCGCGATCTGGCTATTGTGTCAACATTAATATTTTCAACAGTAGAAACTAACATTAAAGCCAAACATAAGAACTCTGGATGAAAGCATGTTCAGTGGAGAAAGTGACATGCAACTGAGAATAATATTTTGGGATGAAAAGCAATTAATAATTTATTGTTTCTTCTCATTCCCAAAATAGTCTTCCCAAGTGTGTGCACATTTCTCAGCTGTTTTTAAAGGCAATGTAATTAAGTACCACTCAGAGTTCTGCCAGCCTCAAGAGATCACAAAATAAACAAGTCAGATCCCCCACCAAATCAGGAGATTGGCCCTAAAACATGTGGTTATTTGCAAAGAGATTATATTGTTTCTTCAGTCAGTCTAACAATTGGTGAACTGCCCCGTCCATCCTCAGAGGGAGAGCGAGAGAGCGATAGTGCTGCCCATGCTCCCATATGTACTGGGTACGAGGGTTTTGGCCCCTGCTGCAGGAGTTCTGACTCCTACATCTGCCCATCCCGTGCCTGGCAATGAACTCTGCCTCCCAACCTCCAAATCAATCCTGTGCCCCAGGGCTCCAAATCATAGAATATCAGGGTTGGAAGAGACCTCAGGAGGTCATCTAGTCCCACCCCATGCTCAAAGCAGGACCAATCCCCAACTAAATCATCCCAGCCAGGGCTTGTGTCAATGACTTTAGAAACTCTAAGGAAGGAGATTCCACACCCTCCTAGGCAACCATTCAGTGCTTCACACTCTAGTGAAAAGTGTTTCCTATATCAACTTAACTCTTCCACTGCACTTGCAATCATTGCTCATGTTACGACTATTACACACTGAGAACAGCGAGATCCAATCTTTGGACCCCCATTCAGGTAGTTGAAGACAGTAATCAATCCCCCTCATAGTCTCCACTCTGCCAGATAAAATCAGTTCCCTGCAGCCTCTCCTTATACGTCATGTGCTCCAGCCTAATCATGTTTTGTTGCCCTCCACTGGACTCTTTCCAATTTTTCCACATCCTTCTTGTAGTGTGGGGCCCAAAACTGGACACAGTATCCAGATGAGGCCTCACCAATGTCGAATAGAGGGGAATGATCACGTCCCTCGATCTGCTGGCAATGCGCCAACTTATACAGCCCAAAATGCCATTAGCCTTCTTGGCAACAAGAGCACACTGCCGACTCATATCCAGCTTCTCGTCCACTGCAACCCCTAGGTCCTTTTCTGCAGAACTGCTGCCTACCCACTTCAGCTGCCCCAAGTTCTGTCCTCACCCTCCACCAGCCCAGCCCCACCTCACCCCAGTTCTGCCTCCCTAGCTCCCCCAGCCCCCACCTCACACCAATTCTGATCAAACCCGCACCAGGGCCCACCAGTTCTGCCTCCCCCAGCCCCACCGCTCAGTTCAGCCCCCTGCCTCACCTCTGCTTCTCCTGAGGTTCTTCCCAATCCCTCCCTGGGGGGCAGCAGTGGGGTCCCCTCTCCCCTTCCAGGTGGGAGAGGATGACTCCAGGGCTCTCCCCCTGCTTCCAGCCAGCAGCCGCAGAAGGGAAGGGGAGGGGCAGAGGCGCTGGCCTGTTGGGGGGAGGGGAGGGAAATTGAGCTCTGATTGGTTGCTCTGCCCCTGGGGGAGGCGGTGCAGTGAGGCAGACAGCCAATCAGAAGGCGGCTTTCCCTGCCTTCCTTCCCCTTCCCCTGCCTCCACTCAGCAGGATTCAAATTTGCTATCTTAACCTGGCTTTGGGGAATGGATGTGACACATGCATAACATCTGAAAGGGGCCTCGGCCCAGACAGCAAAAGGACAGAATCCCATCCAGCTCCGACTCTCCTTAACATACACAGGAAGGGCCTTTCGTTCTCATGTGTCGTTTTTCAAAAAATGCAGTGGCACACCAGTTGGGAAGCACTGCATTAGGGGACAGCTACACCGCATTTTGGAGGGAATGGGAGCGAGCCTCCCAGCCCAGGTCGACAGATTCGGGCTAGCAGGGCCCACACCAGGTCTCTAAAAAGAGCTGTATAAAGAGAGCTTTTGAGTTGCGACTTGGGCTGGAGCTTGGGCTCTGCCTGCATGAGCTTCTGAATGCTCCAAGATCTCTGGGACCCGGTACACACTCTGGCCTTACAATGTGTTTTGAGTTGTAGTTTGATTTAAAAGTCCTGGGGTTTGGATGCTACTGGAGCTCATGATTTGATTACGTACATAGTTTGGCTAGTTTCATCAGATTTCCTGCTGGTATTGGGGAAAGCTGATGTTCTCTGCAAAACCCCAGTGAAGCTTTTCTTAAGCCGAGAATTGTATCAACAAGAAAGATGGCACACACCTTCCTGGAGAACAGCCAGCATGCACCAAGGCACAACACCCTTCTTATGGCTCTGGCACTCTTGTTTTTCGAAGCAGCCTTGTTTAGAGCAGGTTTTATTCCGGCCTGTGACAGGTAGGTGGTTAATATAATTATTTTTAAAGGGACAGCAAATGCCCTCTCCAAGAAGGCCTCTGCAGGATGTCATCTGTTCAACAGGGCAGTATAAAGGTTGAAGGGCTCTGGCTTGTGTTATACAGGAAGTCAAATTAGATTATCACAACGGTCCCCTCTGGCCTTATAATCTATGAATCTCTCTCCACAGATCATTAGACTGGTATCTGTCCAGTATGGACACTATCCTGCTATCTTCAGCTGTGTCTATATATTCTCTGCTGTATGTATATGGGGCAGCTTTTCCTTTTCAATCAGAAAAATACTCATAAAGGGAAGCTGGTGGTAGCGGAGGCAGCAACTGCTCTGGCAGATTTCCATACACATTCCTCTAGGATTTAGAACATCGACTTTAATTACAGGTATGGCGGGTGAAGTTTAGGTGTAGGCCAACAGGCAAGCAGTGAAATGGAATAGCTGTCCATTAACATTAGCAACAAGGAGAATAGCAAGGTTAGGTTTAGTGATACTTATCTGTGTCCACCCAAAAACAAATACAGGATGGGAACAAGAAGGGGTATCCAGGATGTGTGGATTTTTTTATATATATTTGGGCAGAAAAGTGGGCCATCTCAAGGGGGTTATACATTTATAGATTTTTAAGGCTAGGGGGGACCTATATGATCATCTAGCTTGACCTCCTGGATCCACAGGCTGTAGAATTTCACTAAGTAATTCCTGCATCAATCCTGTAACTTCTGATTCAGTTATAGCAGATCTTTTAGAAAGACCAGCCCCTTCCAACTTAAAGATTTCAAGTGACTGAGAATCCACCACAGCCCCTAAGTAACTTGGTCTAATGGTTAATTACCCTCCCTCACTGATAAAAATGTGTACCACATCTGTAGTCTGAATTTTTCCAGCTTCAGCTTCCAGCCATTGTTTGGCTAAATTAAAGAGCCATCTCCTATCAGAAATTGTATCCCCATTTAAGTACTTATAGACAGTGATCAAGTCACCTCTTAACCTTATATTTGAATAATTAAATCAATTGAGTTTCTTAAGTCTTTCACTGTAAGGTAGGTTTTCTAGACCTCATATCATTCTTATAGCTCTTTTCAGAACCTATTCCAATATTTCAACATCCACTATAACTAAACAGTGTATTCCAGATATAGTCTCAAAAATGTCCTCTACAGAGGTAATGCCACCTTCCCTACACCTAACTGATGCCACAAGACTGCAGAATATAGTTGGGGATTCCACTGAAAGAAATGTTGATTGATCAAGGGTGATGAGGCAAATCCAACTGATAAACACAAAACTTCAGGTGCAGCAGCAGTGACACACAGCTTCTATTGTGTTGGTGCCACATTTAAGCGAGAGCAAGATCTGGAGAGCTCCTAACTGGCTTGAAATGAAATTTCATAGATCAGAAGCCTGCCTGAGGTACTTGAGTACAATCTACCATCCTGCCTGAAGGTGAGTAAAGGCCAAAGATGTGTGACAAAGATATCGTTTTGGAGAAATGGACAAGGAATTCATCAGGCAGTGATTTTAGCAATCAGAGGGCTGCACTTTTCAAAAGGTTCTTAACTTTTTTCTTTTTGCCACATCATAACTTCAAAAGTTTAGCCCAAACATTCTAAATATAGCCTATTCTGTTGTCGTCAATATGGCCTTTCACTATTTTTGCAAATGTTGTGTGTTCATTTTGGAATTATTTGATGTGACTTTGTTTTTTAGGACCTATTAGAACTCTGCGAAGTTTACAGATTGTACACAAAGGCGTAATGGAGACCTAGGATTGAAATTTAAAAAATTAAGTCTCTAAGGGGAAAATTTCCAAAAGAAGCTAAAGTCAGCACCTAAATCCCGTTTTCAAAAGGGATGTCGGCACTTTTGAAAAATGGCACTTAAGCTAGGTCTACGGTAGGAAATTAGGTTTATATAACTATGTTGCTCAGGGATGTAAGAAATCCACCCCCCGAGTGATGCAGTTAAACACTACTAGATAGAGACCCATCAGTACTTCATTCTCTGAAACATGTCACAGGCTATGACCATCACTATTTCAGAGAGAAGACTCAGATTCCAAGGCCAGAAGGAACGACTGTGATTATGTAGTCTGACCGGTATAACACAGGCCAGAGAACATCCTCAAAATAATTCCTAGACCGGCGCTTTTAGACAAACATCCAATCTCCATTTGAAATGCACCAGTGATAGAAAGTCCAGCTCAACCCTTGGAAAATTGGTCCAGTGGTTAATTACCCTCTCTGTTAAAAGTGTACTCTTCATTTCCAGTCTGAATTTGTCTTGCTTCAGCAACTGGATCATGTTATACCTTTCTCTGCTAGATTATATATTTGTTCTACATAGAGAAATTTATAGTCTGTAATTAAGTCACCCCTTAACCTTCTCTTTGTTAAACTAAAGAGATTGAGCTCTTTGAGTCCATCACTATAAGGCAGGTTTTCTAATCCGTTAATCTTTCTCATGGCTCTTCTTTGAACCCTCTTAAATTTATCAACATCCTTCTTGAACTGTGAATTGATGGAGAAGGAATATTGCCTAAAACACACAGTATTGCATTTCCATTGGTAATAGTTTGGAAAAATACACTACTAGCTAGGACATTTATGGCACACTTAGGGTAGCCGTTTAAGACACATTGTAAACTCATTGTAAACATCTTGCTGCTTTGCCTGGCTGGTGTACAGGGTGAGAAGGTAAAAGGAACCCATCAGGTTGTTTGGGGATCTGTAATTCTGCATTTCAATACTTTCAAATCTGTGATGGTATTATATTTAAGGTAGAATTTCCTTGTTTTCTACTTTTTTAAACTGCAGTGTTTTGATAAGATTTTCCTTTCTGAAACCATGGCTACAAATTTATAAAACTTAATTTGGTCTTAACTACATTTTTGTCAAGTCAACACTAATTTCATCAGCAAATGGGTCTTTGCAACAATCACATCCTTTGCTGATACAGTAAACTGCCCCCTTGTCATAAACAGGCATATTCTATTTGCTGCTGGAGCTCCACCCATTGCTCTTGCTCCCAAGAGCTTAGGCCCATACCATACTGACAGCAAATTTTTGTTCTTTAGGACTGCCATTGCCAGTGGGAACAATAAAGACTGCTCAGAATACAAGCACTCATGACGTATAAAGACAGACAAATCCATGGCTGACTTTGTGAGAAGTCATGCAGATTCAGACAGTGATTTTTTGTCCCCTAGGTATTATGGTTTCGGGTCCCTCCTTTGGAATGGGATTGTGTTGGCCTTGGCGCCAGCCAGGTTACAATACTGTATTTTGATTCTGGCTGTTTTTCTCAGCACATTGTGCTGTGTAAAGTAAAGCTGTGAACACCCGCATCCCAAAACCAAGGGGCAGGCTGACTCAATGCTAGGTGCCAGGGTGGGGACAGAACGGGAGCTTGTCTGTGTTCAGATGCTGTTGCTAAGCTGACCACTTGTACCCTGTCTAGAACGCATGTCGTTGCTCCAGAACTAAGTCAGCTCTTTGTTTTGTCACGTAATTTGTTGGCTTTGATTATGAGGTTATTTTTCACGTTCGCTCTATTATCTCCAGGACAATGCACTGTTGAGTCTGTTCTTTCTCTCAGCTGCATTGTTTGGAAATAGAAGAGGTAAAAGTCTCCTAGAATTCAAGGACTCTTGTATGTGAGTTCCACTCCTACCATTCAAACCAACTCAATGGGAAAAATGAGACTGTATGGCTGTATTACATTTTTTAAAATGATTCGTGTATTGACAAAGAATGTGGATGGAACTGTTTGTCAGCCTGAAGAGCAAACAGTCTCTCATGCACACATCACAAGCTTTATGCCCCCCCATCAAAAACTTCAAGGCTGACGTTCACCCCCTCAGCCCTAATTATTCAAACTGATGAGGTATTTCCTGTGCCTGCAGCTATCAGTAATAACAGGGAGTCTATGCCCAGAAGGACATCCCCTTGCTATATTTACTTGTGGCTGTATCCCAGTATAGCTTTTTTAGTGGAAAGCTTCTTTCCCTCTCTTTCCTGTAGTTCAGATACATTTTATGTGCAGGCACATGGGAGACAGCTGCAGCCAGCGCTCCAGTGGGTGTTAAAAGCCCCTCTTCATTGCACGCTGCCAACAATGCCAGGCTTGTTCCCCAGCACAGGCCTGCACTGTCTGCATGGAGGAGCAGGCGTTTGCTCTCGCACTCAGCCTCCAGTTGCTATGGCAATTCAACTAAATGTAAAGCTAGTGAGAAAGGCGTTGTGCTGGCTCTGGAAGCGTTCTGGTGCTGCTCATGGACCCAGATAGCAGTGACCCACGGGAAAGGGAAATAGCACCCCCATAAATGCATTACCAAATGCGACCATGGGGAGTGCTGGTCCCTCCTGCTCACTGCAGTAGCCCAGGGCAATCACCAAGTGTGAGCAGAGCCTAACCTCCACCCACATTCCTCCAGGGCATTGGGCTCTCAAGCCCAGCCTCACTTCTTACGTGTCTGGACTAGGGCCTTTGGCACAGGTGCTGGAACAATTTGTATAGTGGGGGAGCTGAGAGCCATTGAACCAAACTGTAAACCCTGCATATAATGGAACCCACTTCAAGCCAGAGGGTGCAGCAGTCCCCCTGCACCCTTAGTTCCCGCACCTATGGCTTTGGCTCCCGGTGAACAGTCTCGGGGTCCGTGAGGAATGACACTTCCTGCCAAGCCTTGTGAAGCCTTAGCTACTTTAGAGGTGCATATAATATAAAGGTCAGGACTGGAATGTCATTTACCCCCCAACTATCATAAGTGACCTTAATAGTCAGGCTCAGCTGTCCCTCCCCACCAGCCAGGTGTGGTGGGGGAGGAAATTATATTTGTACTCATTAATCAGGTACCTAACTCCTAATCCTTACCAGGCTTGGGGAGTTTAAATTGTCAGCCTCTTTATGCTGGTGCAGTACAAAAATCCCCACTTGCGTCCATGTGTAAGGAAACGTGCAGCTCTCCAAGACTGAAGTTCACCCCAGTGGCGGGGGTAGCGTAGCAATAGGTCCCACTTACATGTCACGTAAGGACTCATCCCAAACACATCACACTGATGTTGTCTCCTAGATGCAGATACTTTAAGGCCAGAAGGGACCAACGTGATCATCTTGTGATGCTGCATCCCATAATGCTTTATGGGAATATGACATAACTGGAATATGTTTTGTGCTGCCTGTGCCATGTAACATATCTCTGTAAGGGTTATGGTCTATTGTATCTATTCATCCTATTTGTACACATTGATCATTTTGTACTTGAGGTTAAGAATATTGGCTGTATACTTGCTTGATTTCTAAGTAAGCTTGGTGAGGCATTTGGTCAGCTTCTTTAGGAAGGAATTTGCAAGGTTAAGTATCTGACCAGGAAGCACTTGGGGAACAATGCATCTTGGAATGCTCCAGTCCATATGAGAAGTCTTCCTGGAGACATACAAGATACCATGTGGGCAATGGCTTCTGCCTGTAAAACTGTGAGTCATGCATGGACATACGACTTGCCCCAGTGACTCCAGAACTCCATCTTGGCACTGGACTTTGCATAGGAGTGAGGAGGGGGTCTCCACCCACAAGAGAAAGTCTATTTAAACCCCTGGGAGACCCCTCCATTTGGTCTTCAGCTGGCTATAGAGAGACCATCTCCACCCCCTAGGATACTTGGAAGAAACTGGAACAAAGGGCAGTGACTGCAAGGGGTGTGAGTGATTGCTGGACCCAGGCTAAAAGGAGATTAGTCTGTAAAAGGGAGCATTCTGGAACTGGTGAGGATCTTATCTGCATTCAGTTTGATTAGACATAGATTTGTGCATGTTATTTTATTTTGCTTGGTGACTTACTTTGTTCTGTCTGTTACTACTTAGAACCACTTAAATCCTACTTTCTATATTTAATAAAATCACTTTTTACTTATTAAAGCATAAGCTTTATACAGGGTAAAACTGATTTATTTGGGTTTAGACCCCATTGGGTGTTGGGCATCTGAGTGTTAAAGACAAAAACACTTCTGTAAGCTGCTTTCAGGTAAACTTGCAGCTTTGGGGCAAGTAATTCAGACCCTGGGTCTGTGTTGGAGCAGATGGGAGCATCTGGCTCAGCAAGACAGGGTGCTGGGGTCCTGAGCTGGCAGGGAAAGCAGAGGGCAGAAGTAGTCTTGGCACATCAAGTGGCAGCTCCCTTGGGGTTTCTGTGATCCAACCTGTCACACATCTAGTCTGACCTCCTGCACATTGCAGGCCACAGAACCTCCTCACCCACTTCTGTAATAGACCCATAACCTCTGCCTAAGTTACTGACATCCTCACATCATGATTTACGGACTTCGAGTTCTAGAGAATCCACCATTTACAAACCAGCAAGTGACCTGTGCCCCATGCTGCAGATGAAGGCGAAACCTCCCCAGGGTCCCTGCCGATCTGACACAGCCAAAAATTCTGCCCCCTGCAGTAGCTGCTGAGTGGGACCTGCCCTCTGTGATATCAAGGTGGCAGCCTACAGATTCTCATCACTCTGCCAAAACCTTTTGCTTTAATTGCAAGTTTGTGATTCAGTCCATTCTACTTTACCTATAAAGACCTGGATTTAGATTTACTGGGGCCCTGGGCACAAAGAACATTTGGGCCCCTCCCCTCACTCTCCTTGCCATGAGGCCCCACCCTCTGCTCCTCCCCTTCCCGCAAGGACCCGCCCCCTGGCCAGACCGAAAACCGGGCTGTGGTAAGAGGCAGCCCCGGCCTGCAGGCTCTGCTGGGCGGTACCCCGGCTCCCACCACCCACAACCGCCCATCACCTGACCCAAGCGAGGGGGCCAGGGCCGGGCACAGACACGGCGCAGGGATGGGTGACACGGTCACCATGGAGACAAGCCCCGCCCCACCTCCCAGGACCCTGCTGTTGCCATAGCTGTCCTGTTGCCACCTGACAAAGGGCAATGTCCCCCCCCCCCCCCAAATGATGTCTGGCATGGACCATCCACCTGCCCTGGGGAGCGTGTTCCAGGGGAGGAGGGGACATGGACCTGGGGTGGCTCTTGGGCATCCCAGCCCCCCCCCGCCCCCAGGGCACGTGGAGGGTCTGGGGCTTCCCACAGTAGCCCAGGCTCCCTGGCTCCTGCTTCCGGCCTGGCCAGGAGGCCAGCCCTGGACGTGGGGAGGCACAGTTCTGGCACCCAGGGCCCCCCACTTCTATACAGGTTCTGGCACTTCCGCAGAGGCCCCCAAATTGGCCAAGGCCCCTGGGCACGGGCCCCATGTACCTGTATATTAATCCACCACTAGTCTCATCATGGGCATAGTCCAGCTGACGTCAGTGAGAGCGCAGTGTGAGATGGGCTTGCAGCGTGAAGCTCTGAAACACAGGCAAGCGTTACCTTTGAGCAGCAATGTGGACCATAGAGGAGGAAAAGCCAATGAAGCTATTTGGACTCCACTGGATCTGGGTTCTCTATCCTGCCATAGCATGGCTGTTCCTTCTCTGACAACCCCCATGGGATGTTTGGGTGAGCAGCTGCCTGATGCTCAGCACGAGCTTGGGGCTGTTAGTAGTGTTTTTTCAACTGTTCTGTTATTTTTAGTCCCAAACATGGCAACTTTCTTTCTTTCTGGAAAGTTTGTTTAGCCAGCTGTGGGGAGGCACTTGAGTTGATGAGGGGTTGTCGGCTCCTCTCCAGCCAAAGGCTGCAGCATCTGAGTGCAAGAAGCACTGCTGGTCAGACAAAATGATTCCAAGTCACAAGACAGTATCAAGTGTCTTGATTTACAGGTGCTGAGTAGGAACGGGCTCTCATCCCTGGAGGGAGGGGGGGATAAACTCCCTGTCAAAAGAAGGAGGGTGAAATGAAATAGGTCAGAATGGAGTACGGCAGGGCAGAAGAGGCCAATTAGAAAACTGTTTGTGTGAGCTGACCTTCACATAGGGTGACCAGACAGCAAATGTGAAAAAGTGGGATGGGGTGGGGGAGGGGTAATAGGAGCCTATATAAGAAAAACCCAAAAATCAGGACTGTCCCTATAAAATCGGGACATCTGGTCACCCTACCTCCATGGCACAACTGCCAGCATTTGAAAAACATACATTTGTATCTGAATAACTTCAGATTCCTGGTGCTAAAGCAACACGCCTGTCCCAGACAGAATAGGAATTAGGATTTGCATCCTCATAGAGGTTCCAGTAAAGCTAATATCATGCAACTATTTAAACTCTATGGACAGCTTAATACCATTTCCCACTCCTCATTCCTCTCCTTCCCTTAACTCCAGGTCAGCTCCATGCAAGCACATTTCAGAGCAATACTCCCCTGCACTTGTTCTCTGAGACAGAGCCTCACACAGCATCCCCTGTCCTGGCTGAGAACAGCGGCGTATCCAGGCAATGGGAAACTTTGCAAGGCTGCTGGTTTTAGGGTGGGAAATCTCAGCCAGCCCATCTATGGAAGGTAGGTGCCCGCGGTGTTCAGACCATCTGTTCCTTTCAAACCAGGAAATAAAATTATTCCATGTAACCAAACAAAAAATTGACTAGTGAAAAGACAAAACAGGTTTGGATCCCCAGGGAGTAGGGAGCGTGGGGGAGCGAGTTATATATGAGGCATAGCAAACAAGAATCACAGGGAAGTAATTTTCCCTTCTGTCTCATAAGACCTGCAGCAGACAGGGCTGCAAGAGGGACCATAGAACAAAGGCCTAACGCACAAATAAAGCAGTAAAAGACAAAGGAAATTCAATATACCTCCAACTCCACCGCAAATGTCTTGTTACAGAGTAAGGTTCAGATAGCTCCCCCAAAATAAGATTGAGACCTCCTCCAAACTGATTAAAGTATTCCTAGGGAGTGAAACAGTTTGGGCAGCCAGAGTCTGGTAAGATTTGGGTAATGCAGGTCACCCAGGTTCTAAAGGCAGAGTTCCAGTGGAACGTGTCTTGCCAAGGAACTTAACTGCTCCCTGGTACCCCAATTGCCCGTTCCTTTCTGAGAGCGGCCAGTGAAGGAAGGTCAGTGTACCCAACCACCTCAGCTTCCCTGTTAACCAGCTCTCAGCAATGCCACAAGCAGTTCTCATTTGTTCAGAGTACCTTTTACTCCTAGGGCTTTGACCCTTAGCTTGCTATTAACAAGAAATCATTCCAGAACTGGCTGGACCGGACATGGACTCATTTTAGGCAAGAGGCAGGGATTGGCTACACCATTTGAAATTACATCTGTCGGTGAGGTAACGGTGAAACTGCCTCCAGAGACCCCGCTCCAGGACTCTCACCAGCTTGGAACAGTTCCAGACAAGCCTTGTACCTCTGCATACATACTCGCAGCCCTGAGGCCTGACCTTAGCACAATTATAAACTGTAATGCCTCGTGGCCAAGGTGGCCTAGAAGCAGTCCAAAACAGTCCTCAAGTGGATGTGAGTGGCTGGGTAGCCAGCAGCTCAATCCATATCAGAGGCAGTCCAGGACAGCATTTCGGTTCTTGCAGGGGTCAGTAGCCGGAAGATCCAGGCAACAAGGCAAGGTCAGAAGAAGGAGCAAGACAACCAAGGCAGCACCCAGCAGGCAATGGTCTGTTGCTCACACAGCTTCAGTTTCCTGTTGGGGCCGTTATATAATCCAGGCACCCAATTAGAGTGCTGCCTGTCCACCCAATCAGGGGCCTGGGGTGTAGTGGCTATGGGCCTGTAGGCCTTTGGCACCAAGTCTCTTGGCTAGGAGCAGTGGCCAAGGATGCTGGCTGAGGTTCTGCTGGGCCTGGGTTCATCTCAGGCTTCTGATATCACCTCCTTCCCTCAGGGCACCAAAGGTCTAGACTCATCTACATGGGCTCTGTGAAAGGCTCTGAACACGGCTTTTCTCTGGTATAGCATAGAGCCCGTGTTGGCAGAGTCTTTCTAGGATCTTGTGCACATGCTGGTTGTGCATAGGGCTAGTCTTCAGGGTAAATTAGGAAGTCATCTAAGTAGATGACACACAGTGGTCCAGCATATCTCATAAGACATCATTAATTGGATGCTAAAAGGTCGCAGACAGGTTAGTAAGTGGCCATACAGAATGCAAAGAGCAGTTTTTCATTCATCTCCTCACCAGATTTTGAGTAAGTTGTACACCCCTCAAAGGTCTAACTTGGTGAATACTCAGGTTGTTCTTGCTCAATGCAGGGGTTCTGGAATCAGGGGTAGCGGGTGTTGATTCTGCATTGTGATTTTATTTAGAGCACAGTAGTCCACACAGGGATTTAGGGAGCAATCTTTCTCTTTCACACAGAAGATAGGGTCCCCGGCCAGGGATGTGGAATGCCAGATGAGACCTTTCTCCTGATTCTCATGGATGTAGTCTTTAAGGGTGGCTAATTCGGGTTCTGACATGGAATACATTTGGCTGAACAAAATTTTGGCCCCATATTGTAAGTCGATCGGGCAGTCATATTACCAGTGAGATGGTAGTGTGTCTGCACTTCGTTTTTCGAATATGTCTGAAAATTCTTGGTATTTTGTGGGGAATATGATGGCTGACCCTTGTCAGGAGGAGGCCTGCTCTGTTGCCTGGAGCATCTCTCCCTGTTTCCGAAGCCCAGGCAAGACATCTGACCAGAGGTTCTGAAGGCTTGAGCTTGGAAGGCAGGAGTCAGTTGTCCTGGCAAAACTTACAATTAAATCTCATGGTGTGCTGATGTCAGAATATGTACAGGGCATGTTTTGCTAGCCAGGGGATTCAAAGGGAAGTGTGGAGACCGGATCAGGCTAAATTGGAGGAGCCCTCATAGTGCTCCCCAACCATCCCCTCCAAAACTAGTTTCTGGACTGATGGGGCCAGCTGCAAGCAGCGACCCTGGAAATGGTTTCTGGATGGGGCGTGGTGGAGATTTCCCCACATCACCCAGGCTCAACCCCTTTATTGAGGCTGGGCAGGGTCATTTCCCAGAACTGTATGGTTCAAGGACTTAGCAGGACCAATGGTCACCACCAAGCTCCACCCAGAAACTCATTCCAGGTGTCTGGCCAGACACTTTGAAAATGTCCCTGCACCTACAACTCCAGCTTCAGGATTCCGGACAGGAATCCACCCACAGAGGGCCATGACTGACCCAGGAGCTGGTGATAAGTTCATGCACGCTACCGTAGCTCAGGTACCTGGCCTACTGACACAGCCTAAGGCCACCCCTGATTTTTCCCCTTGCTTGGACGCAGGCTTCAGATACTTTAAGTCAAAGTTGCAGAAACTAATTCCAAGCATCCTCCACATTCAGATCCTTGAGTTCTTCAGTCCAGTCCACTTCCCTAATTCCCTTAATTTTTTTAAGTTAGCTCTTTTGAGGACCCTTGCTGCAGATCTGTTTTTGTTTAACCTGAATTACCTCATGATTGCTTGAACCAAGGTTGGCCTCTACAACCAGTTCTTCTATGACAAGGGTGGCCAACCTGTGGCTCCAGAGCCACATGAGGCTCTTCAGAGGTTAATATGCACTTTGTATAGGCACCGACTTCAGGGCTGGAGCTACAGGCGCCAACTTTCCAATGTGCCAGGAGGTGCTCACTGCTCAACCCCTGGCTCTGCCACAAGCCCTGCTCCCACTCCGTCCCTTCCCAACCCCTCCCCTGAGCCTGCCATACCCTCCCACAAGCCCTGCTCCCACTCCCTCCCTTCCCAACCCCTCCCCTGAGCCTGCCATACCCTCGCTCCTCTCCACAAAACAGCTGATGGGAGGTGCTGATCGGCAGGGTTGCTGGTGGGTGGGAGGCACTGAGAGCCGGGTGGGGGAGCTGCTAATGTATTACTGTGGCTCTTTGCAATGTCAATTGGTAAATTCTAGCTCCTTCTCAGGCTCAGGTTGGCCACTTCTGTTCTATGAGGTCCTCATTACTCACCAAAAGCTACTCTAGCTGGTTCAGCAACTATTTGGTTAAGAAATCTGTCAGCTATCACATCCAGGAAAATCTGGGCCTGAGTGTCATTAGTAGCACTTGTCCTCCAACATATATTTGGGAAGTTAAGTCTCCCATAATCACACAGGTGCCAGTTGTATTTATTTCATTAAAAAGGTCTCAGTCCATATCCAGATTGGATCCTGGTGGTCTATAGCACATCCCAAGCACTGTATCAGAGGAACCTCTAGAAGCTTTCTTCCCCAAAGTGATTTTGGCTCAGACAGACTCTATCTTACCCATTCCATTACTTCTAATTTCTTTGCTGTCTACTCCATCATTGATATACAATGCTACTCCGCCACCTTTGTCTTTATTTCTATCTTTCCTGAACAGCACCTACCCTTCAATACCTGTACTCCAGTCACGACTACTATTACACCATCTTTCTGTTATCCCTGTAATATCCAGTTTCACTTCCTGCACCAGTAATTCTAGCACAACTTCCATCTTGTTTATCTGGGTGAGGGCCACTCAGTGAGAGGATGTGAGCTTTGTTTTTCCTCACCCAACAGCATCCAAGACAAATCCCTTAGACTCCTGCTTGAAAGCTCTCTCACACAGGACATTGCAGCCAGCTTGAAACTGTCTTCAGTTCAGCCTTTAATTCCATCATCTGCAGGATCATTACCCCGAGCCCATCAGTGGATTTGCACCTCCCACTCTAAGAAATGCCAGGGGCAGATGTGGTGGAATTACTTGTCCTTCTCTAGGACCGTAAAACGTGAGGGCTCACAAAGCTCCATCTTTTCACCCCTCCAGCTCAGTGTCTGGGTGAGGCACTTTGGGAGGCAGTGAGATGTTTGGGGCTGCAGCTAAGTCCTATCTCTCTTTTTCACTGAGCTTGGATTCCGTAGTTCCACAGTTTTGCAAGTGCTTGGCTGAGATGGGGATCTGGATGAAAACAATGGCTGCGGCTAAGCGTGGATAAAGAGGAAATAATGTTTTTGTTGATTGGGGAATTAACAGAGTTTTGATATGAAAAAAAGAACAACACAGTCAGCCCCTGGGTGCCTTATTGTGATATTAAATTCTGTTTATTGTACTGCATCCCTGTGCTTCCAATGTGCCATCAGTGTTTATGCTGACGGTGCGTAACTGCATTGGAAAAGTCGTCAGCGGGAAGCTAGAGGTTCTGGCTCCTGGGCAGGGGGCAGCTGGGGCTTTTGACACTTGGGACGTTGTGAGATTGTGGAATAAGCACTTTAGCTAAACTTTTCCACTACAATGATCAGCAGTGAAATAGTTAACATTCATGAGATGAAATTCAGGAGAACCCACTCCCCATTAGATCAACATGATCAGTAAAAACGATGCATGTTTAATGATAGAGAAAATAGAAGGATTACCTGTAAAGGTGAGTTTGCACTTGTGTGTCACTGAATCAGCATTCTTACTGTCCCTGGATGCAAGTTCCCAAGCCTCGTGGCTGGAAGTGAATCGTATCTTGGGAAAGAGGTTTGCATCTGGTGCAGCTCAGTTTGTAACAGGCAGGGCTGTGTTTCTTTAGCCAATGGAGAAGTGTAAAAATGTGACAGATCAGAAAGCCTGAAAGGAGCCTGATTATGTGACAAACAAACTCATAAATAAATAAAAACATCACTAAAAACAGCTGAAGTGCCAAGGCAGCAGATGCTGCTGGCAGAAAATCCTATTCACAGCTAACATCTGTCTTCTGTGCTTCTCACCCAACATGTATATGGCATATGGATAAACAGCCCTCCAGTAGCACTGTCCTCTGCTAATCTATTGCTAAGTGGGGAAAGAGCGTATGACTACTGATGGAAAAGGAAAGCATGAGGCTGTTGTACTGAGTCTGTGTTTCCACTCCCTGGGAAAACTTCGAAGAACTCCTGGTTATTAGCTGTGTTTTTCCAAATCATCCTGATATCATCATCTTGCATTTCTATAGAGTTGTAAAGGTACATCTTGCTATACAGACTTACATAAGACACTTTTGCTGTCCTGAAGAGCTCGGTTAGTCTCATCTAGCCTGCAAAACAGACCCAGGGCAGGACAATGGCCAAGAGAGGGTGAGGGAGCAGGATAGTTGATGAGAGGGAGAGAGAGAAGGTGTTTGGTGGATACGATGCCACATGGTGCTCACATGGGCGTAACCACAATAAAAGGCACTACACTAAGTGGAAGAAAGAGACTGGGAACAGTAAGGTGAGAGGATGGAGATGGGAAGTGGGGCTGAAAGAAGCCAATGTCTGTGTTGTTCTGCACTTGTATTTGTGTCTGTGTGTGACTCCTGCTTTGGCAGAGGCCAGGTCTCAGCATGAACATAGACAGGGTGTGCATAGCACGATGAGCGTATTTCCATATTATTCCTGCAAGCAATGTTTTCTACTATGAATTGTTCAGTTTTAGCCCTTTCCTCTCTCTTGTGCTTCTCAAACTGCAAGATTTGAGGATGACATGAATAGGTGATAATTGGGAACTATTTAAGAACACTTTATTGGATGGCCAAAAGGCCACAATTGAGGAAGAAGTCTGTATTGGTTAAAAATGTCAACCTGCTTCAGGAAGGGAGTGAAGGCAGTTATGAAAAAAAATATAAACAAATGGACAAAAGAGGAAGTTGATAGTAATGAATATCAATCAGAAGGTAGCATTTGTAGAAAATTGATAAGGGAAGCAAAGGTGCACAAGGAGACATCTATGGCCAGCAGAGTAAGGTCAATAAGAAGTTGAAGTATATTAGGAACAAAAAGAATTCTAAAAATTGTATTGGTCCATTGCAAGATGGAATATTAGAATTATCATTTATGCAATAAGGCAGAAATGGTCAATAAATACTTCTCTTCTGTATTTGGAAAAAGACAGATGACGTGGTCATATGATGTGATAACAGTGGAATGGAAAGTGTGTTATCTCAGGAGGATGTTTAGCAGTTATTAAAGTTAGACATTTTTAAAATCAGTAGGGCCAGATAACTTGCATCCAAGAGTTTTAAAAGAGATGGGTGAAGAGCTTGATTGGACCATTAAGGTTGATTTTTTCAGTAAGTTTGGAACACTGAGGAAGTTTCAGAAGATTGGAAGAAAGCTAACGTTGTACCGATTTTTAAAAAGGGTAAAACGGGATGAGCAATGTAATTATAGGGCTGGCAGTTTAACACTGATCCTTGGCAAGATAGTGGAGTGGCTGACACTGGACTTGATTAATAAAGAATTAAAGGAGGATAATATAATTAATGGTAATCAACATGGCTTTATGTAAAATAGATCTTGTCAAACTTAATATCTTTTTTTGGATGTGTGGAAGTAGTGAAAGAACTGACAGGGATTTGTAGGGGATCTTAATGCATGATAGTCTCTGATAGCAAGAGTTAGGCTAACTGTAACCCTAATAACGCGAGATTTGTAGAAGCAAGGATTGTGTGAGGTGAGTGGAAAAGAATTTTGTGAGAAGTTGTTTTGACCTTGTGTAGATAATACGAAATGTAGACTGGAGTCTCTTAAGTGAGAAAAACAAGATATCAGGATGACCTATGTATAAACAAAATGCAGCTGTTGCTTGTTATTGTCTGTATTATTGCTTGTTATTGTCTGTAACAAAGGTATAAATGCTTGCTGTAATTGTTTACCTGTTGAGAGACCTGTCCGGGACTGGGGCAACCCTGTGTCCTAGGGCACTCCCTCCCTCAATTGCAATTGCTTGAGAAATAATAAAGTATCTGACTCTGCTGCACCCAAAGAAAAAGTGAGAACTGAGTTTTTCTCCAACAATTTGGGGGCTTGTCCGGGATGGCAACGCCCACAGATGCACAGACGGCTGCTACGGATCGTTCCCCTTCAAACCCCATGGCGCCACAACAGAGGTAAGAGACCTTTTGAAATCTCTATTGGGGTATCAGAGGAGGACTGTCCGTGGGGATGTCTGTCCCTGTTGGGCTCACGCCATCTGAACTTATTGACTGTGCAGCATGATCAGATGCAGAGTGGTATCGGGGAACGGTTTTGCCACCCCAACGAGGTTAGTTTGAAGCAGTACTGGGAAACTGCTTGGTTGGCCAATAAGGTTATTGCATAGGGAAATGCATTAGGTATGCACCGGTGCTGAGGGGTTTTTACCGCCTCAAGAGGGGTTGTTATTACAAGTCTGGCTGATAAAGGCAATAGCATTGATGATACTTTGACTTCTGTAAGGCATTTAAGTTGGTACTTCATGACATTTTGTTTACAAAATTAGAATGATGTAAAAGTTACATGGCACACATTAAATGGATTGAAAGCTGGCTAGCTGTAAGCCTCAAGATGAAATTCATAGATTCATAGGTCCTTGCAGGACTCCACTGGAAACACTCCCACTCGATGACCATTCCCTTTTTAGAGTTACATTGAGACGTATCAGTTAGCCAGTTTCTAAGCCGTACCATTGTAAATAGGGGATCATCACTGAACGGGCATGTATCTAGTGGGGTTCCGCTGATCAGTTCTTGGGTTTCTGCTATTTAGTATTTTATTAATGACCTGAAAGAAAAACATAAAAATCACTGAAAAGGTTTGCAGATGACACAAAAATTGGGGAGTGGTCACTGATACAGAGAGATCTGGATCACTTGGTACGCTGGGACCAAGCAACCAATATGCATGTTAATATGCTTATAGCGGGGTGACCACTCGCTCCAGCCCGGAAGGGGTTGGAAAAGCCTTGCAGAGGACTGGGGCTGGACAAGGTAAACCCTGGCTGATTTGGGGGAAGTGGCTGAAGCTGGGGCCATGCCCCAAACTGAGCAACAGGGCCTTATAAGAAAACCAGGGAAGCCAGAAGCAGCAGTCTTTCTCTGACTGAAGAGGGAGACAGGCCTGGCTGCTGGGAAACTCACCCAGGGGACCTAGAGTGAGTCAGGGCTGGGGAAAGGCCTTAGGAGCTGTGAAGCCCTAGGCGAGCAACTCCCCAGGCTGCAGGGCTTAGTTTTAGGCCCACCTAGGTATTGGGCTTGCAGAGGGGCAGCCTGAGGGTGGGTAAGGGCAGCCAGTCCACACCCCTTTGCCTATGATGAGTGGCTGATACTGCAGTCTGCCCCAGTGAACGGGGGCTAGATGGAGACTGGGGCAGTAGCCAAAACTGAGGCGAAGTGGAGATAGTGGGTTGGGGGTTCCCCAGGGAGGGTAGACCCAGATCAGTGTGGTACTGCCAGGGAGCAGCATCCCAATTAAAGGGGCACTGGAGTCCAGGGAGGGACGCAGGGGCTAGAGGACGGGCGGATCACGGGCCTGCAGAGAGCGCTCCAGAGCTAGAATGAGCTAATTCCCAGAAGTCACCAGCAGGAGGCGCCACAGGGGTGAGTCTGCATCTCTACAATGCCTAAATGTAAATATATACCTCTAGGAACAAATGATGCAGGCCGCACTTACACAGTGGGGGACTCAATTCTAGGAAGCAGTGACTCTGAAAAACATTTCAGGAGTGGGTGAATAAACAGCTGAACATGAGCCCCCAGGGTGATGCTGGGGCCAAAAGAGTTAATTCAATTCTTGGGTGCATAAACAGGGGACTGTGAAGTAGGAATAGGGTGGTTATTTTGTTTCTGTATTAGGCACTGATGGAATTCTGTTTCAGTTCTGGGGCCCACAACTCAAGAAGGACGTTGATAAATTGGAGCGGGTACAGAAAAGAGCCATGAGAACGATTAAAGGATTAGAAAACCCGGCTTGTAGTGACAGACTCAAGGAGCTCCGTCTATGTAGCTTAACAAAGGTTAAAGTGTAACTTGCTCACAGTCTATAAGTACCTACAAGGGAATAAAGATCTAATAATGGGCTCTTCGGTCTAGCAGAGAAAGGTCTAACAAGGTCCAGTGGCTAGAAGCTAGACACACTCAGAGTGGAAATGAGGCACATTTTTAACAGTGAAAGTAATGACCATTGCAACAATTTACCAAGGGTCATGGTGGATTCTCCATCACTGACAACTTTTAAATCAAGACTGGCTGTTTTCCTAAAAGATCTGCCTTCGGGACAGTTCTCTGGCCTGTGCTATAAGGGAGGTCAGGCAAAATGATCACAATGGCCCCTTCTGGCCTTGGAATCTAGGAATCCTCTATGAGAGGAAGCAGAACTGGCTCTCTTGTTTAATTTACACAGTGCTAGGGACTGGACCCCTGTCCTAGAGCCCCCTGCACATAGGAGGGTGAATGGGACAAGCAGCTGTACGTGTCCTGGTCTTCAGAAAGCAAGGGATGAGAGTACCTGAGGGGCTGGCCTTCCTCTAACGCACTAGTCCACTTCACTCCTTATTCTCTTCTAGCTCCCAAAGGCTTCCCGGACATCAGCATCACTAAGGATACCAAGAACAGAGTTTGCTTTTCTCAGTTTGGTGGAGAGATTGCACATCTGTTTTCATGCCCATCAGTGTCACCTCACACACACCTACCTATATCCCCTGTCCCACCCCTCTGCAGAATCTCGTGGCTGTCCCTCGCCATAAGCACCACAGCAGAGAGCGGGAAGGGGGAAGACTGTAATGGCACCAAGACATTCCTCCAGGGGGAAAAGTGGGAGGAAGAATTTGAAGTTTCATCTTCTATTCAGTATCCCTGCAAGCCCTGCTTCAATGCAGCCTTCCTTTCCCATGCTGCGCCCAGGCCTGCTGTACCACCCCATGGCACCAGCTTTATGCTGCTGTGAATTCGCTGTCTCAGTGACCTCAGTGACGGTTTTTCCATCAACGGAGTTAATCCACCAATCCAAGAGGCAGTAGCTAGGTCAACAGAAGAATTCTTCCATCAAACTAGCCACATCTACACTAGGGGTTAAGGTCGACGTAACTACAGCACTCGGGACAACATTTTTCACAAACCTGACTGCCGTAGTTAGGTTGATCTAATTTTTTATTGTAGACCAGATCAGTGTCTCCGAAGTGTCTCCAGTGGCTGTTTGTTGTAATGCAGGGCAGAAAGTGCCTCTTGTAGGTGGAGAGGCAGCTGATAGGTGGGAACACAAATGGTTAATGTACAGTCAGGGAGTCGAGGTGAGTTAACGGGATCTGATACGTACTGCTCGCCAGTGTAACTGCCATTGCTGCTGACCCTTCAGCGAGGTCACAGCTGCAAACGCACTTTGACTCAGTTTATGTGCAGTGTGATGCTGTTTATGCACAGTATTATGCTTGTTCGAGGCAAGGAAGTAAGGATCCTCGATTGTCACACTGTGTTTGCTAGCCATTAAATGGTTCTAAGTTAGCACTATGGAGGTACATTTTCAGCCGGGTGTAACTTATCCGGCAAAATATGTGACCACAATTTGCATCTGCAATTAAACTGCTGGTGCAAAGCTGAATGTTTGTGCTTTCAACACCTGTGTTAGATGTCTTGCCATCCAGGAGACAGTTGTTAATGTTACCAAGTGAATGGTCCTGTCCACAGAATATGGAGGGAGTTAGAAATGCATCAAAACACCAGGAGAAAGGGGAGGGGAAACAGAAAGGAAATGCTTCCCGGTTGTGATAAAAATGGATTTCAATTACACAAAAAAGAGTCATGCGGCATGACCTTGGGGTGCAGGCTAGTATCAGAATGAATGCAGGACATGAATCAAACGCTCTATCTTTATTTATAGGCCAAGAGACGCCGCTCTGACACAGCTGAAGCACAACCAATACTAGGAAATGTTTTTGCCTTCCCAGTGGAGCAGCAGAGCCCAGAACTGGGCGCTTTCCAAACAAGAATGGAAAGGAAGCCACTAATCATGGCCTGCCAGGAAAAAAAATGCCCCACCTTCAGTGATGGTACAGCATGAAAATACCCCTACGCTTACAGGGCCAGATTCACTCCTGGCAGGACTCACCGGCTGTTGGGTAGAGAACAAGAATATGTCAGTGGGTGTATTGTCACTTTAGGGCCAGACTGTATCCAGGTGCACACCGTGGGGAGAGAAGAGACCACCCACAGTGTGGGTAGGGAGCAGAGCCAATGTTCTGCGCTAGCCCCAGTGGCAATGGCACCCAAAAGGGGCTGCGGGGACAGTGCAGGGCCCTGGCCTCAGTTTTGGCCAGAACAGTCCAGCTGTAGGATGGAGGGTTCTCATGGTAGCATGCGCAACCCCATGGCACGCACAGTCATTCCAGCTGAGTCTGCCTGAATCGCTTATTGGACTCCTGCTGCAGCATGATTCTGCCACACATCCTGAATGCACCACTGGGCCTTAAAGTCCCTAGCTTAGCTTTCATTTCCACTAACATTAATGGGCGAGCAATAGCCAACACTGCAAACGCAGAGTACCTGCACCACCTGCACTCTGCTTACTCACCACCCCATAGTAAACTTCTTCACACAACCGACGTTCAACCTGTGGAACTCATTGCCTGGGGATATGGTGAAGGCCAAAAGTATAACTGGGTTCAGAAAAGAATTAGCTAAGTTCATGAAGTTCAATAAAGACAAATGCAAAGTGCTCCACTTAGGAAGGAACAATCAGTTTCACACATACAGAATGGGAAGAGGCTGTCTAGGAAGGAGTATGGCAGAAAGAGATCTAGGGGTCATAGAGGACCACAAGCTAAATATGAGTCAAACAGTGTGATCTGTGCAAAAGCCAAATGTCGATTCTGGGATGCTATTAAAAGGCTTGTCTCTGTGTTGTAAACAAGACACGAGATCATTTTCTTCCGCTCTACTCTGCCGCTGTATGACTCTCATACTGATATGCTTCCAGTCTGGGACACCGCATTTCAGGAAAGTTGTGGAGAAATTGGGCGGCCAAGAAGAGCGAACAAAAATGATTAAAAGTAGTCTTGAAGGAACATGACCCGGATGAACGAAGGCCTGAAAGAATTGGGTTTTATTTAGTTTGAGAAAAAGAGAAGACTTGGAGAGGTGGACATCTCGATAAGCAGTATTCAAGGTACTAAAAGTAAGGTCGTCTATTAGGTGATGGGCCCGGTAGAAAATTTGGTTTCACCTCTAGCACCTCTAAGGAATAGTAAACAAGAAATGCAATGGGCCTTAAACGCACAAGGGAGTTTAGGTGGATTGGAACATTAGCCACAAAAGTTATCCTAGACTGTTCAGGGTGGTTGGCACTGGAATAAATGCCGAGGAGAGGCTGTGGAATCTCCATCTCTGGAGATATTTAAGGGTAGGTTAGATAAATGTCTATCAGGGATGGTCTAGACAGTATTTGGTCCTGCCATGAGAGCAGGGGACTGGACTCGATGACCTCTCGAGGTCTCTTCCAGTCCTAGAGTCTATGAATCTATGAAGGACAGGACCATCAAATGGCTGTTAGCCAAGATGGTCAGACACACAACCCCATGCTCTAGGTGTTCCTAAGCTTCTGACTGCCAGAAGCTGGGACTGGACTACAGGGGGTGGATTACTCGATAAATTGCCCTGTTCTCTTCATTCCCTCTGAACCCTCGGGCACCAGCTGCTGCCAGAAGACAGGACACTGGGCTAGATGGACAGTGAGGCTGTTGTTATGATTAAGGCATGTGCCATAGACTGCACATGTGGCCCCACTGACAGCACTGCACCCAAACTCCCTCCAAGCAGACACTGCTCATCTGTCGAGGCATTAAAGAGAGTGAAGCTACGCAGTCTGCAGATGAAGACTCCACATCCTTACCCAGGACACTAGAGCTGCGCTACCTCTGCAGCAGTCTGATGGCCTGCCAGACAACACTAACATCAAACAATCAAGGGGACAAACCCTGCACGGGGCAGGGTCACTCTCTTCCCTCGAGGCCGTCTCTTTTCCTCTGTAATGGAAACTGCCCACCAAGATAACTCCCAACTCAAACAGACCAGGGCAAACTCAGGGCTGGCCTAACTCCATGGAAGTCACCAAGAATCCAAAGCCAGCAGAGAATTGCCAGCACTCGCCTGGCAGTCTTAGCAAGCTTTCAGTGCACTTTGAGGTGACAGTGACTAGCGCTGGGATGGAGTACAGCATAATGACGCTGGGCCGTGCCCTAGCTGGGGCAGTAGGCTTTTGTCCTTACTGATGGATTATACATAGGCTTGGCAAAGTGCAACCTTTGTTTGTTTATCATTTTGATGGAAGATCAGTATTTATTTTAAGCACGTTTTAAATTTGTTATCTATTTAAATTTTCACCATCACAGGATTATTATTTTTTGCAGGGGAACGGGCGGAAGGCAGACAATTATTTTAATGACAATAAACAGAGTCAAAAAGTTAAAGCTTTGAAATCATTAAACCCACAAATTGTCAACCTCACATGTCAGAACGTACCAAGTCAATATCTTTCAATCAAACTCTAATACATTCTCAAGCAGCATTTCTCTTACTTGGCCCACTGGTAAGTTTGGGTCATCAATCGAAATGGGTTTGTCCCATTTGTGTGTGTTCGATGAAATCGACATTGACCCATAAAATCGAATCCTTCGGAGCCTAGTTAAATGCCATGGCCAGCTCTTCCAGTCACAGCGCCCAGCGCAGGCTTTTCACTCCATCCTTGCTACCAGGTGCAGATGATATGGGCATAGCAGGGTTCTATCCCAGGTGCTTATGCAGCTCCTTCAGGGAAAAGGGGTTTTGCCACCTCCTGGGGAGGCCCAAAAGGCAGGACAGAGAAAGGGGGAAATGGAGACAAATGGAGAGTAGAGAGAGATGGAGAGTGGAGAGGACAAAGGCAGAGGAAAGAAAACACCAGGGCCCTTCTCAGCAACTGGCCCATGCTGACACCCTAAACATCCCCGTGTGTAGGGGGCTGGAGGCAAGGCACACCCAGGGTAAGGGCCCACCTTTGAAGCCCATGTCACCTCTCTGTGCAATGGAGGCCATGTTTGTGACCCCCAGGGCCTGTTCCCCTGAGTGGAAAGGAGGGATGGGTCTGGTTTGCCAGGAGAGCTGATATTGGTCAGTTGATGTTGCTCACAGATCATGAGCCTTGTGCTCAGAGTCCCCACAGAGGGCACATTTCACACTAACCAGCTCCATAGCATTTCAGTTGTTTCCACTCACATTTCCACACCTCTGCTTGTCAGCATCTCTCAGCAGCTGCAGCGGGGAGGGGGCTCTCTGGGAAGCCATCTGATTTTCACTTTGATTATTAGCTGCTTTTGCAGTACCAGGCTGGTTTCAGCCGGAATGAAAGCCCTTGGAGTTTTAAGACCCTGTTTTCCGTAACATCCAGGCTGGAGATATACTGTGATGTGTTCCTTCTGCAACCACTCTAGAATGGTCTCACATACCGTCAGGGTGTAAGTTACCCAGGGATGTCCGGTCATCAGGAGGAGCTCGGCTCCTCTGAGGTGTTTACACGAGGCCCTGCCTCTCTGATGCTAAGCAATTATTCTTGTCAAATTCACTAACCTTAACGAAAGAATCCCCTGCTGAGAATATTGTTCATTAGCTGCTGCGGGTTTGCGATGGCAGTGCTTCAAGTTCCATTTATGGAGCTGTGATGCCCGTTCACCACAGAGGATAAGTTGGATGCTGAAAGCGCAGGGTCGGGTAAGATACATTATGAATTCGTTAAGCCAGCCATCAGAGTGTATTCAATTCACCTAGCACGCAGTCTGCTTCACTGACATGGGGAACCCAGGATTAGCACTGAAAAGCCCCACAGAGCACCAAAAAGCAGCTGCCACCCGTGAAGTGATTTTCTGATAAATGTTTCCAGCAAGTGCAGTGATGAACCAAAGCAAAAATATGAAATTCTACAGCAATTAAAGCCATGAACAAAACTCCCTCATACTGACACGGGCGTTTGCAAAGAAAACCAATTCTCCCCTGCAGCTCTGTGAACATTTCACTCCAATATTCCAGATACACTGTTTAACTATATTAAATCCTCATTTCAGATTGCAAGTAAAGTGAGGGCTTTGCTCAACAAAAGGATGTCATGGTTTAACTAATTAATTCAATAATCCTCTAATTGCAATCCTCATGAGACAGTCAGCTTTTAAAGAAAATAATTACCACTAAGTGACAACCTCTTTGTGAAGTCCAGTCTGATCAGGGGAATTTTCTTAAGCCAGAAATATAATCATGGCATGATTTCCCAAAAGAACAGAATAGAACAGCTGGGCACAATCACAATCTGAAGACGCGAGATTCACTTAATTACTAGATCTTCAGTTTAAAATGTCATTCTATAGATTGTGCAAACATGATGGTTATTTAACATTCATGCCGCGTGAAAGCTGAAATTGTATCCAGATAGCAGTCAGGAAACTCTGACTTGAGATTCGTACACAAACCATCCATGTGCCCCATAAGAAATATACACAACTCTCAGCTCTTTCTTACGTTACCACACAACATACACCATATGAAATGCAAAAACCAAACCACCTTATGTTAATGCAACCATTAGGCTGCAGAGTTAACACAATCTAATGTCAAAAAATGCCCGAGTTGAAGCTGAACATGCACCTTTGCCTCTGTCCCTTTGTGCACACGTACTATGGTACAGGTTTTAAATTATGTGATCGCATACTACTACTCAAATAAGACAATATAAGATGAATATTCTTTGGACCGCTGGATACACTACTGTTTGCTCTAAGTGTGTATTTTAAGGCGATATTTTTCTTTTTCTTGGAATGTATCTGTACCTCATATATTAGTGTAGCATCTCACAAGGTGTTTCACAGACAAATACACTGAAGTGTTAAATTGTGCTTAAGTACTGAGTGCATTTTAATGTTTTGTTTTACTAAGTCACTTTGAGATAAGCTGTCAAACTATCTTAATAAAGCTCAACTAATATTCTGAAAACGAGATGCACTTTCCTAAAAATATCATTAAAACTTTCTTAACTTAATGAGAATTTTTGCACAGAATCTAGACATGCAAGTTACTTATCAGTATATTTCTAATAAGACAAGTACAAGTAAATGTTCTATTGATTTTCCCCATAACTGACACAAAAAGGATGTGTGTTTTTCCAGGTGCTAAGTATTTAATGGCATGAAGCAGTAATGAGTAAGACCATAATTTTGTCACGGAGGTCGCAGAAGTCACAGAATCCATGACTTCCAGAGACCTCCATGACTTCAGCCTGCGGCAGCTGGGGGCTGAATGGTCCCCCCGTGGTGGCTGGGAACTGAGGGGTACCCTCACTCCCCAGCCACCACAGGTGTGGGGGGGGCACGGCTCCTGGCCACTGTGGGGGTGACCCTCGCAGCTCCAAGCTGCTGCGGGGGGTGGGGAGACCCTGCACCTTCAGCCACTGGGAATGTGGGACCCTGGATCTCCGAGCCCCCACAGCTGGTGGGCCTCCTGGAGCTCTGAGCTGGGTTCCCCGCGGCTGGAGTGGGGACCTGACCGTCCCCCATTTTGTCACATGTATTTTTAGTAGAAGTCAGGGACAAGTCACAGATTTCCGTGAATTTTTCTATATTGCCCATGACCTGTCCGTGACTTTTACTAAAAATATATATGACAAAAATCTTAGTCTTACTACTGAGATATTTACCAGTCCCGTGGTGACAGAGCTGCGACAGAGAGTGGGACATGAGCCCCTGTTGAGTTCCTGGGAGTGGATGGGCACAAGCCCATCAGCATCTGAATGTTCCTCCCGCAGCCTAAGGGGAGGGACCACAGAACCCAGAGCTCGAGTGAAAGCAGGGGGCCAACAAATGATCAAACAGGGATAGGAGTGAGGGTCACAGGATCAAAAGCAGGGAGCCGGCACTCTGATCTCTGCAAGTCCAGTTAGCTGCCCCAGAGCACGCCTGGCTAGGGGCACTGCTTCCCATTGATAGATTGGGATGGGCTGGGAGGCACTAAGAGGCCAGTTAACTCATTAGCCCACATGGTAACAAAAGGCACAGGAAGAGTGTGTGCAGGGGGCAGAGTCAGAGCCATGAGCTGCTCCACCACAAAAGTCCAATCAGAGGTAGTGACTCTGTCCCTGGAATGGTTGGTGTGATTTAGTCCTTTCCATAGGGAAGAACACTGTCACTGTACACCTGTGTTGTTGGACATTGTGCAGTTTATAGGATTGTTGTGTCTTCCAGGAAACAGGACTGGACTAACAGCAGCAATGACGAGAGTTCCAGCCCATCTCAACTAACTTCTTCACTTCCCCCCCCCCAAAAGGACAGTTATTACCAGCTTTAATACCATCGAAAACTGTCAAATGGGGTGTGTTTCCATCTACCAACTCCAGACAAAGGAAAAGGGAACGAGGGATGTGGTTACAATGAAAGCCTGACTTACCACCTTACATTTCACATGTTATGATGAAGTGGGAATGTTCTTAACGTTTCCTCTGAATACTGTGTGGGTGCCTCAGTTTCCCCTATGGGTTTCTTAAGTTTCTAGGGGGTGAGATTGTTGCAGAGCAAAGGGCCAGGGTGCATAAACAGCTGACACTCTATCTCCAGGCAACTAATGGCCGGGGCCCTTCCCCCCTGCAAGGGGAAGCTAAAGGTGTCGGAGAACAAAGAGATCAGGTAACTTCCTGGCCCGGGAAAGAAACAAAGCCCAGAGGAGGAGGGGCTGGAGGGGGAGTCAGTTTGGAGCTAGTTGGGGACGAGGTGTGAGTACAGACGTGGGTGTCTGGCTTGCTGCCCCCCCAGGATGGACCTGGCTGAGGGATCCCATTCTCTGTACCTACAAGCTCTGTTTTAGACCATGTTCCTGTCATCTAATAAACCTCTGTTTTACTGGTTGGCTGAGAGTCACGTCTGACTGCGAAGTTGGTGTGTAGGATCCTCTGGCTTCCCCAGGACCCCGCCTGAGCGGACTCGCTGTGGGAAGCGCACAAAGGGGCAGAGAATGCTGAATGCTCCAAGGTCAGATCCAGGAAGGTGGAAGGTGCCCTGAAAATGGTCTGCTCACAAAGAGGAGACTTCACCAGAGTCCTGGCTGGCTTTGTAGGGAGCAGTTCTAGAGCATCACCCGGGGACTCCGTGACACACACTTTCCTTGTTTCCTTCTTTTCTGTCTCTTTAATAAAAGATTTGTACTGCAGTGTTTGCCATGGGACTAAGCAGGCTCAGATATCTGTCTACCAGGCCTCCAACCTCGTTTAACACTGTTTAGTGTTGGATAGTGACTGGGTCTTGTTAACACCTTTGACTCTGTGGGCCCCTTTATTCCATCACAATACATACAACAGTGCTCCAAGGCATAGACTCATAGGACTGGAAGAGACCTCAAGAGGTCATCTAGTCCACTCCCCAGCACTCATGGCAGAACTAATTATCTAGACAATTCTTGACAGGTGTTTGTCTAACCTGCTCTTAAAAACCTCCAATGATGGAAATTCCTCAACTTCCCTAGACAATTTATTCCAGTGCTTAACCACCCTGACAGTTGGCAGTATTTCATAGTGGCCAACCTAAACTGCCCTTTCTGCAATTTAAGCCCATTGCTTCCTGTCCTGTCCTCAGAGGTTAAGAAGAACAATTTTTCTCCCTCCTTATAACAACCTTTTACATACTTGAAAACTGTTATCATGTCCCCTCTCAGTCTTCTCTTCTCCAGACTAAACAAACCCAATTTTTTCAATCTTCCCTCATAGCTCATGTTTTCTAGACCTTTAATCATATTTGTTGCTCTTCTCTGGACTCTCTCCAATTTGTCCACATCTTTCCTGAACTGGACACAATACTCCAGTTGAGGCCTAATCAGCACGGGTTAGTGCAGGTGAATTACTTCTCATGTCTTGCTCACAACACTCCTGCTAATACATCCCAGAATGATGTTTGCTTTTTTTGCAACAGCGTTACACTGTTGACTCATTATTTGGCTTGTGGTCCACTATGACCCCCAGATCCCTTTCCGCAGTGCTCCTTCCCAGGCAGTCATTTCCCATTTTGTATGTGTGCAACTGATTGTTCCTTCCTAAGTGGAGTACTTTGCATTTGTCTTTATTGAATTTCATCCTATTTACTTCAGATCATTTCTTCAGTTTTTCCAGATCATTTTGAATTTTAATTCTATCCTCCAAAGCACTTGCGACCCCTCCCATCTTGGTATCATCCACAAACTTTATAAAAGTGTACTCTCTATGCCATTATGGAAAACATTGATGAAGATATTGAACAGAACTCGACCCAGAACTGATCCATGAGGGACCCCACTTGTTATGCCCTTCCAGCATGACTGTGAACCACAGATAACTACTCTCTGGGAATGGTTTTCTAGCCATCTTATAGTAGCTCTATTTAGGTTGCATTTCCCTGAGAAGATCATGCGGGACAGTATCAAAAGCTTTACTAAAATCAAGATATACCACATCTACCACTTTCCCCCATCCACAAGGCTTGTTACCCTGTCAAAGGAAGCAATCAGGCCAATTTGACAGAATTTGTTTTTGACAAGTCCATGCTGACTGTTACTTATCACCTTATTATCTTCTAGATGTTTGCAAACTGATTGCTTAATTATTTGCTCCATTATCTTTCCGGGTACAGAAGTTAAACTGACTGGTCTGTAATTCTCTGGGTCGTCCTTATTTCCCTTTGTATAGATGGGCAGTATATTGGTCGCAAATATATCCATAGCATCTGGCTATAACCTGTCTCACAGGACAAGCCCTGCTTTAACCCACCCCAATGCCCTTGGGGTGGAGAAGGAGTGCAGAGCAGGTAACAGGAGCAGCACGGGCCGAGACCTTCTGCCCTCAGATGCCTTGCTTCAGATAAAAGGTGGGGTTTAGAAAGTGAGAGCTAACCCGTCTTACTGAGCGCTTAGTGTGGACAGGAGAAGTTGTATTATAATGCTTGTTAGCTGGTCAGGAAGAATCTAGGCTCCTCCTAAGCCATACCACCCCCAGCTAACACAATTTCAAAGGGGTTCAGCTGCATCTACACTAGATGTTAAGTGGTATTGCAAACACCTTAGCTAACAAGAGGAAAAAGTAGTTTTTAAGCAAGTCTAGACAAGGCAGCAAGCAGCTCTAAAGGCCATGACAACAGCCCATCTCTCCCCCACCCGGGGTTCTGGGGGCAGCCCTCCCTCCACTCTCTGGTGCTGTTACTCCCCCACCCTAGAGCCCCCAGGGTCTAGCTCTTAATGTGAGTCATGGGGAGGATTGCACTGGGCGGAGGAGGAGGGGCATTACGTGATGCACTGACAATTTCCCTCCGGCAGGCTGGTCCAGATCAGCCCCTCTGCCTGCTGCACAAAAGCCTGTTCTCAGTACTGGGAAGTCAGAGTAGGCAGGACCATGAAACTCTTCGTACCTGTCTGCAGAGCATGCTCAGAAGGGATCTTTATCAACAGCCCAGAAGTCTTGGATTCTCAAATCCACCCCCACCACACACTCTTAGCCAAAAGCCCCCATCTCAGGAAGGCACCTTTCTTGCTCAGCCTTTTTGGAGCAGAGTTGTGAAACAAAGGCATGATCACTTTTTTTGCCCCCAACAACTTAAAAATAGTGGAAGGGATTTTCCTCCAATTTTCAACAACTGCAAGAGCCCACAAGTGAGCGAGTGAGTGAGCAACATAGCAGGTTTCTGCCTCCATTTCAGACCATCCTAACATGTGAAATGAGGGGTTACAGGGAAAGACCTGACATAACATTCACTAGAGGGTCATAGGGTGACCAGATGTCCCGATTTTGGGTCTTTTTCTTATATAGGCTTCTATTACCCTCCATGCCCTGTCCTGATTTTTCACATTTGCTGTCTGGTCACCCTAAGTGGTCATGACCAAGAAAACTCTGTAACAGGCAAACCACTTTCAGCTGCATGCATCGCAACCCAGTTGTAGAAAACTATGCACTGTTTGCAATGCCATGGTTCTTGCTGAGATAATTAATGTTTCTTAGCTTGGCTAATTCACACCAAGGCTACGAACTTGAGGAAGGGCCTGTAAGATTGGAGTTTCCCGCTTTGGAAAGACTCAGAAATCCCTACATTTGCTGCTTCTACAGATGCTCTTCCCTGCAATGACCCCAATCTGTGGCACTCACCCAGGGCCGGCTTTAGGAAGCGCGGGGACTGATTCGAATAGCCAGCAGCAGTCCAGGTCTTTGGTGGCACTGAAGGACCCGGAGCGAGTGAAGGACCTGCCACCGAAGTGCCACTGAAAATCCAGACGGCCGCTGGGTGAGTAACAATTAAAAGTTACGCGCTCTTCTTTAGGGCGCAGGGCCCTCTTAGGTGTGGGACCCAATTCACGGGAATCGGCCTAAAGCCAGCCCTGCACTCACCCTGGTTCCACTCAAAAAGTTCATTTCATTTTGGAAGATTGTGCCAGTGAGAGAGATACACCCTCTGCTGGGAACTGAGCAATACATCTGGGACTTGAGATCTCTCACTATGGAATAAACTCCAGTGCTTCCATGGTGATAGCCGGGCGGAGGGGGAGAAGGCCTGTTTTACTGACCCCTCTGAACTCTCTTCCCCAGTGATATTGATAACCATTCACAGCTGCAACACTTGCATTCTAAGCCAATTGATTGAGTCCCTGTCAGGAGCTGTTACTGTGGAAGCAGCTGCAACAATCCCTGGTTCCTCCACACTGACTTACTTCAGAAAGCAGGGAGAAAAAGCAACTGAATTTTACAAATAAATGCGAGTTCCCTGAGACATCTCTCTGCTCTCCAAACACACAACTCCAGTCCAACACAAGGGTTTGCTGAATCCATAGGGTCACACTTTCGGTGCACGGCTAGTATCTGCCCTGCTCTTTCAATGTGACCTGCACAAGACAGTGTTCAGAGAAAGCAAGTGCTCCTGTTGAGTTCAGCAATTTGGGTATTTTTCTGTCACTGGACTTTCAAAAAAGTCAAACGTACAATCAGATTTGAAAAAACGCTCATGTTCCACAACCCCTGAAAGCCCCTCTGATTGCTCATCTCTTGCTAATTCTTAATAAAGCTCACAGAATCCTCACCTGAATAAAGGCTGCTTAGAGTTACCAGCTCCTCTGGGTCAGGAGTACGAGCCAGAAGGTTGCATAGATTCTGCTGTCACAGCAAAAGAGCTGCAGCCGGATACCTGAAAAAGGTGCAGCTCTGGCTCCAGCTGTGAACATACGATCAAGATTTTATACGGCAAATGGGTGTTCCCTTCAGCCCAGCTTTAATTGCCATCTGCAGCTGCATTGCCTGGACTCTGCTCACACACTGCTCAGTGAACACATAATGGGACGCTATGCAGCTCAACCAGGTGTGTCTCAACAAATTCTTAATCACGCTACTATTTTTAGATGGGTAAAGGAAATCTGCTTCTTTAGAGCACCTACCCTTTCCCCGCCACATTGATCTAGCATAAGAGCTCTGGCTACCTCCCTGTCATCTCTGGGCAACTCAGCTTTTGGGGTAATGTGAAGGAGAGTCCCAGGATTCAGCATCCTTTTGCAAACCAATACTGGACTTTCCAAAAACATCATCATGCTTGGAACTCAAGTTACACTGCAGCTGAGGAACATTTGGTCAAGGGCCAGGAAAAGACAAAGACTTTCCCCTTGCAAAAGGTCTAAGTCTATCAAAACTGGAGTTAGCTGGAGAGGGAAGATGGTCAAGTGGGCACCAGAATGCATATGAGACTTTGAGGTGAAGCAGGAGCTTGAACCTGGGTTTTCAGACTTCCTGGGTGGCCATGAACAAGTCACTTAGCCTCTTGGCGCCTCAGTTCCCCATCTGGGAAATACCAACTCACAGAGGCGCCAGAAGGATAACAACATTAAATATAGTGAGGGGCTCAGAAACTGCAGTGATTGGGGCCAGATAAGTTTCATGGATAGACAGCCAAAGGGTCAGCTGAGAAGCGAGTCAACCCTGTATTCATCCTTCCTTCTGGGTCACCTACCAAGTCACTCACTTGCTCAAAACAGTGCAGTGGTGTTAGTTGGTGACAATGCACCGTAAATACATCTGCATACAGAATTATTCCCAGTCAAAAGACTTTTGTTGGGCTAGTGTTAAGGTTGCAGATAAGACAGCCCCAAATACTGGAAAAATCAGGATATTTGGAGTTAAGATTCCCCAAACAACCTTAACTCTGACCCAATATTAAGACCCATCTGATCACAAACCTTCCCCTCACATACCATACATAGAGAATCATTCTTAGATCTATTCTCATCTCAAGTCAGACACAACCATCCCCCCGTTCACCTTACAGTTCATGGCACTATACACCAACATCTTGCTTCCTACCCATATAAAAGACAGCAAGCGCAATGGTAGCCTGGGTTCTTTGGCTCACAGACCCACCTCTCTGCACCATCCAACCAACCTCTTAAGGCAGCTGAAAAACACTCTGTTCTGGCCCTTTTAACTGAAGATCTCTAGCTTTAACAAGCCTACTACTCACCTTTACTCTGTCCATTCTATCCATAAGCCACAGAGCCAGAGCTCCAGTCAATGGAATTGACTGAAACTTGTGGATAGTATATCCAGCGTTTTCATTTGTAGTCAGCGATGTGAACAGTTGGAGATGTTGCAATACATGTGATGGCCATGGAGCCAAGTCCCTGTCAGATGAGCACGGGGTCAGGACCAGGACTGTTTGTAGAACCTGAGGTCTGAATTTCTTGACTTTTGAATGTTTCCTTTTTTTAAATAGCAACAAAGTTTTAACAGTATGTTAATGGCAGCTAGTTACCTGAACAAGACATTGTCCGGGAGTTTCCTAATTTAGAAAAATCCTAACATTTAGAAAGTGTTATGACATAAAATTGTCTGAAGAAATATACGTTTTCTTGACAAGGTTGTTATATAGCAAACTCATGTACAAACTAGCGCTCCTGGGATAGATGCATATGGAGACTTCATCAACAGTTCCACTCCCCTGTATCTTAGAAGCTCAGCCTGCAATCTCCATCCTGCGGCATTTATATAATCTCCATAGGAATCACATCTCAAGTGGCAGATACCTTGCAGGCCAAAAGTGAGCCGCTGAGAGCAGGACCAGGGAGACCCCCCAAAGACCCGCAAAGGCCTGCATGTCTATGGAGTTTATAAGCTCTCCAGGACCAAAGCTTTTAGCTCCAACTCTGTAGCCCACTCTGCTCCTGTGGTTTTTATATGCAAGATCCCTAGACTAGATAGGCCTCTACCGTGCACAAAATGTGAGATTCACATGAGCTTAGCTAGGAACAAATGGAGCTCATATACTTCTCCACTCACCGGCAGAACAGACTTTGCAAACTCTGCCAACAGCTGCGTGGATTTTACAGAATGCCAGGGTTCCTGGGCTTTATAAATTCTGCAGAATGCTTACAGGCCCAGAACCACAGCAGCTACTTACTCCAAATCTAACCAACCAAAAGTGCCAACAACAGTCAAAGGCAAAAGAATAAATCACATTTGAAGTTTTTAGGCTAAACAGTTTAAATGTCCAGAGATTTACCAAAGCAAAAACTCCCATTTTTTAAACTCTCACATCAGAGGAGCATCTCGCTGGATTACCCCCAAATATTCTGGAAAAGTTCTCTGGCAAAGGAGCATGCATCAGAAAAGGCAGGCAGCTCAGCTTCATTGGTGGAGGTCAGAGGAAGGATAAAAGCCAGACTTGGAACAGAAAGCTAAGAACTAGGGAGAGATCTTCCTAAAGGAGACGGAGAAAATGTAGCTACCAGTGGGCAAAGCAGCCATGCGGCCACAGGCTGAGCAAAGTCACTGATCTGGCTGGCTACTAGCCTTCATTGGCACTCTAGGAATTTGACTTGGAACAAATCTCTGGGGTCTCTCCACACGGTGAATGGGGCTTTTGGTGCCAGGAGTAAACACAGCACTTTGTGCTCTGTAAAGCATCCTGCCATGGTGCAGGGTGCAGACTGTCAGTGCCCCTCTCCCCTTCCTCCATTACCTGCACCGTTAACGTTCATCAGGAAGCAGCACATGAAGCAACCCCATCAACAATAATTACATGCCCATCTCCTGAAAGAGCAGAGCAGCTTCTCCCAGAGAGACACAGGAAAGGGAGGGAGGATACACACTACCTGCCCAGTAAATCAGCCCTGGAGAATCTCTGCCTGCACCTTCCTTGGCATTCCCACCTTGTGCCGTTCCTTCCCTCTCCTTTTTGTCTCCACCATTAGTCCAGCTCCCTTCTGTATACTCCCAGGTAACCCCTGTTAAAAAAGAGTTACAGTTGAGTATGCACCCAGGAATTTAACATACAGTCCATTCCAGGCAGAGAGATGACAAGTCCAAATGGAGAATCTGCCCACTGCTGAGAGGAGAGATCTGGGACTGCAGGAACTACCCACGTCAGGAGGCCTGTGGGTCCAGGCCAGTGTCACCAGACTCACATGGATATTTTCTCGCCTCACGTTATGTCTCCCACCTTGGGCGATAGGGGATGGAGAACAGGCTCACAGAAATGTCCATCTAGAGTGACTAGTTGCAGTTGACACTGGACCTGCCAGTAGACTTGAGGGATGCCCTATTTCACACCCAAAGGGCCAGAAGAATGGCAAATGGGAGTCTCTAATCAGTCAAGTGAGCCAGCTGAAGGAACTAGAGATTTCACTCTTGACTTGAATAGGGGCAGGATTTTTTTATGTTATTAGTAATCACATTTATTATGAAAGCACATATGGACCAACAAGGCCCCATTGTGCTAGGCATTGAAAGACAGTAAAAGACAGTCCTGGCCCTCCAGACCTTATAATCTAAACAGACGGGATAGACACAAGGCAGAAGAAAGCGGCATAACACCTCAACATGGTGAACAGTGTGATGGCAACAAATGTCATGTTCGTTCCGCGATTATTATTATTGTGGCGTGGCGTGAGCTCTTAAAGTATTAGGGTGGAGAACATAAAAGCAACGACTAAAGGAGAGCCAATGAACTTACTGCCCTGACAAATCCCAATTTGTAAGAGCAAATATGGTTATAATTTACCTTCACAATATACAAGGCACAGGTAAAACCTCACTGATGTATTTTTTAATTAGTTTAGGGATTTTTATAACCCTTTGGTGGTTTTGCTAAGATTAGTTCCATCAACAGTCTTAGGGAGTATCCATTACTGAGATTAAAATGCTGAAAGATCTCTTCAGAACAGGGTACACAGTTCTTGAAAAACAACGCCAAATAGCTCCATGACAACTACACATTGATCTCAAAAACACAGCACACCACCACCTACAATTCAAAATCCTGCCTCACTGCGGTGGTTAGATGCTGCTTGTAATTATTACAGCTGGGAGCACTGGCTGTTGGGAGTTTTAAAGGACAGGCAACAGGAAGGAGGGGGGAGGAGTTGAGGAGGCAGAGTGAGAGTTACAGAGGGTGCAGCAGCAGCTTGGAAAAGAGGTTTCTACTGTAAAAATAAAGTCCTGTTGAAGTTTGTTAGTTGATGCAGCTAACAAACAGCTAACAGGAAGCTGCCTGGTTGATGCAGCATCCACTGAACTTCAATAAAGATTGTCAGAGCAAATTAGTTTGTATTCGTGCGCAGAGAAGGGAATTTGGAGTGGTCAGCGATTCAGTCAGCTGGCCGTGAACAGGTTTCCAGCAGGACACGTTGGCTTGTCAGAAGCTCCAAGGTCAGGGAAATGATCAGTCCAACACACTAATGCGGATTTTCTCAGTTCAGTCTGAAATGGGGAAAGACCCCGTCACTAACGCCCAAAGGAACTAGCTCGCCATACAAGTTACAAACAAACCGCATCACACAAGTGAGGTAAAGTCAAATTCTTTCCTTTAACCGTCATGCCCACGAGCGTACAAAATCCAGGCTGTTCAGTGAATCCAGAGTTCTACATGCTGCCTACCTAGCATGACCAGATATCCCGGTTTTACAGGGACAGTCCTGATTTTTGGGTCTTTTTCTTATATAAGCTCCTATCACCCTTCATCCCTGTCCCAATTTTTCACACTTGCTGTCTGGTCATCCTGTACCTACCTTACTGTCTTTCTAGCTCTAATTTACCAACACAACAGAATTTCGGATCCCAAAAAAACTGCCTCAAAATCTCTTGAGATGTAACAGGTCACAAGGAGGGTCTGGGAAAGCGCATACAGGAAGGGCCTGGATGACTGGCTAGCCCAGACCACAGTCCACTCAGGCAACAGCCAGGAGGAGGCTGAAACTGTCAGCAAAGCAGTCTCCATCTCTGCAGCTTTTATGGCCCAGTCCCGCTCCCACTGAAGTCAATAGGAGTTTTGCGATTGAATTCAGTGGGAGCAGGACTGAGCCCTTAGGTTGGGGATAGTTTCCTCCTGCTGAGGCCCGACTGGGAAGGCCATAGGATTGTCTAAGGAGATCACAATCCTCGGCCTACTTCTTCCATTCTGCCACATGGCAACTTCCTCTTGCTCATGCAGCCCTTCTGCCCCCATCCAGAGACATGGAGACAGCTGGCAGGAGGATGAGAAAAAGGCCCTATCAGGATTTTGTGCTGGCTTGTTTCTTGTTGCAGGATTTATAGTTATTTATTGTCCAGAAGTTCTGCTGAAACACAAGGGCTTTCCCTGCTCTAGTTTTTGACTCTATGATGACACCTACTGGTACCATGTGGTATTTGATTGCTCACACCATGCTTCTGGAGCATCTGGCATTCGCTTCAGATCCCACCACTGATGTACAACGCACCCCTTCGAGACCGCTGCATGTCAGAGAACCCTGCTGGTTAGACTCAGAAAACACCGATCTGGTCATTACTATGTCTCTGGGGGCTGCCTCATGCATAAATGGTCCCAACATTTCTAAAGGATCCCTGGTTCCGGTTGCCTCAGGTTCTGTTACTCAGCTTGAGACAACCTGGGTCTGATTCTGGAGTCCATTCCAGCTGCTCAGCAATGCTCCAGTGCAAAAGGCAGCCAGATCTCTGTGCGGAGAGACAGGGAATCTCTGTGGGGTGCAGAGCAGGTGAAGCAGACCACCCCTCTGGGAGAACGATAGCCTTCCCATGCCCTGTGTCTTTGGGCTCTGCACAGCTGGCTGCAGCTTTTGCCAGGACAGCTCCAGGATCAGGGGAGTGCAGAGGTGGGTTAAGGCTACCTCCCTCCTACACTCATCCACTTTGGTCCTGCCCCATGTGCTGCCCGGTCAGGCCAGAGATCTGTCACTCCTGCGGCTCCCAGTGATGTCAGTGGGAACGGAGAACACGCAGCCCTTCTGGGGACTGAGACAGCTGCGTTTCTCTGGGCACCCAGACTCAGTGCCATGTTGGGATGAGTTGGCTGTAGGGCCGTACTTCCCACCTGGCCACGAGTCCTGTGTCCCCTCCTAGAGTGAAAGGACCTCCCCAGAAGGGGCTTCTCCCACCCCAGGAGTCTCTTGCACAGTCCAGTAGCTTTGCTTGAGAGCCCATGTAAATGTCCCCCGTCTTAACTTCATCCTCCCTTCCCAGCCGCACAGCCCAATACGACTCTACATGACTCTCCATCCTTAGTGCCAGATTAATCCTGGAGTCATAAGGTGCAAACTCCATACCCACCGCTGCCAGAGTGGGGTCTCCTCCCAGGAAAGAAGCTTTAACACCCAGCCAGAGCTCCAGAGGAGGCCCCGGGAGGTGGCTGTATGCCTGGGAGAAGCGTCCTGTGGATTGCATAGACCCACTCTGGCCCTACTCATTCCTGAGGCTGGGGCCAGCCAGCTCCCTGTACTTCTGTGCAGAGGGAAATGTGGATGGATCGCACAAGGATGTCTCTGCTCCTGGAAGACTGATCCTGAAGCCAGAGAAGTGAGAGCAGCTACTGCAGCAGCAGAGGGAGGTGCCATGATCAAGCTGTCTATTGGCTTCGAGATTGCTGTGCGTACTCCCTGGCTGGACTCAGCAGAGGGACTGAGCGGATCTGACTGAAAGCAGCATGCATTTGGTGGACAGTTCTGTCCCCAGACAGGTGTGTGTTCTCCACGGCCTGCAGGGAACAGCCTGGGCAGCCTATACTGAAACACCCGTCACGTTCTAGGGTACAGCCCAGACCAGCAAGAGCTAGGTTGCTGCCTGCCCTGTAATCCTAAGTGCTTCAAAAGGCTCTGCCGCGGTGGTGTGCTTGTCTGGACGCTCCTAGCGAGCACAGCAGCTGCATTGAGTGTCTGTGGGGTAGGCAGCTCTCACCTCTCCTTGTCCTTAGAATCATGACTATCATTTCAGTCATTTTCACCCAAATTGCCTTCCACCTTCAGATTCGCTACTGATTCCACCAAGATGGTCAAAATCACGTCTAATGTGGCTGTGCCCTGGTTATGTCCTCCATTCTCCGAAACAAAAATGTATCCAATCCACTCCAAAAACGTATTGGAAATTTTGAAGGTGGATGGATACACTTTATCAGAGTCACTTTGGAGGTGTGAGACCACCTGCTTTCAAGACTAGATGAAAACACCAGAGCCATTCCACCTGACCCTCTCCCGGTTCCCGTAGGACAGAGATCCCAGCTGATTCATAAATTTTAGGGAGGGCTGGCAAGTGATTAAAAAAATGAATTGCGATTAATCGCACTGTTAACCAATAATAGAATACCATTTATTTAAATAGTTTTGGATGTTTTCTACATTTTCAAATGTATTGATTTCAGTTACAACACAGAATACAAAGTGTACAGTGCTCACTTCAGATTTATTTTTTATTACAAATATTTACATTGTAAAAAACAAAATAAATAGTGCTGGGAAAATCAATATATTTGAAAATGTAGAAAAAGATCCAAAAATATTTAATACATTTCAGTTGTGTTCTACTGTTTAATAGTGCAATTAAAACAGATTAATTGCGATTAATTTTTTTTTAGTTAATCGCAAGTTAACTGCGATTAAGCGACAGCCCTAAGTTTAAGGCCAGAAGGACCATTATGTTCATCTGTAGCAAAACAGAGGCCATAGAATCTCCCCAGTTCCTGCGTCCAACCCAAGTAATGTATGCTTGAGAATGCCTTTTAGAAAGAGAAATCCCATCTTGATTTAAAGGCTTCTGGCAGGGCAGAATCCATCTCTCTTGGGAAGCTATTCCAGTGGTTATTTACCCTCCCTCATATTTTCAGTTTGAACTTTGCTGATTTAATCACCAGACACTGGGTCTTGTTATGTCTGTGAGAATCAAGAGCCCTCTCAGATCAGAAAACTCCCCGTGTCGGGACCCTCAGAGTGTGGTCACGTTACCTTTTAAGAGTGGTAGCTGTGTTAGTCTGTATCAGCACAAAGAACAGGAGGACTTGTGGCACCTTAGAGACTAACAAATTTTATTTCAGCATAAGCTTTCGTGGGCTTTAGCTTATGCTCAAATAAATTTGTTAGTCTCTAAGGTGCCACAAGGAATCCTCTTTCCTATTACCTTTTAACTTTCTCTTTGATGAACTAAACAGATCTTGTTTCTTAAGCCTGTCACTGCCAGGCAGGTTTCCCAGACCCTGAACTATTCTAGTAGCTCTTCTTCGACCCCTCTCCAAATTTTCACCATGTTGTTTAGAGTGTCTAAGGCAGTGGGCTCCCCAGTGCCGGACAGAGGGATAATACCATCCCCTGATAATCTCCTTCTGGTAGAACAGCTCAGGACTGTGTTAGCAATTTGTGCCACAGCATCGCAATGGGAGCTCATGTTCAGCTGAGTCTGCACAATAACCACCAAGTCCAGAGGCAATCTGCCGCCCTTGGACTTTCATGGCAGGAACCCACTTCCCCTCGGTCCCCCGCATCCCTCCCCGGAAACCAGGGATCTGCTCCCCATCCGACCCCTGCAACCCTCCCCCAGCATCCTCCTCTTCCAACCCTGGGGCCGGGGACCCACTCCCCAGCTGTCACCCACAACCGTTTCCCTGGAGCAGCTCAGCTCAATCACAGTAATACCCAGGCACCACCCTCCTGGCCCCCTGCTATCCACATGCTCAGCGTGCACCCCCATGCTCCCTGCACTCCATACTCAGCCCCAGCAATCTGCACCCCATCCCATGGCCTGCCCATCTCCCCATCCTTCATCCCCCCCACTCTCCCATCCCACCCTGTAGCCATTGCCTGCTCCCCCCAGCATCCTCACCCCCTATTATGCCCCACACACCTTTCCAGCTGATTACCTTGCTGTTGGCTACAGCATGAGTTCAGGGTAGTGGCAGCTGCGGCCGGGGGTCAGGGGCCAGGCAGATTGGCTTGTGGCTGAGGCATTGGCAGCACTTGCAGTGCCACCAGGAGCACCCCTGAGCTGCTCAGCACCCATTATCTTACCTGCACTGGGGGCAGCGAAGGGGTGGGAGAACTTCCCTGACAGCCTGACTGGTGGCCACTTCCTGCTCCTCAGAGCCCTGGCTGGCAGCCATCCCTTCTCCTGGGCAGCCCCACCAGCTGCATTCCCTGCCACCACTGCCCAAATCACACCCCTGAGAGAAGCTGTGCCTGAAGCTGGGAAGGGGCAACATGGGACAGCGCTGATTGCCCTGTTCTGTTCCCTCCCTCTGGGGCACCTGGCATTGGCCACTGTCGGAAGATAGGATAGTGGGCTAGCAGATGCCATCCGGTGTCAGTCCATTCTTATGAAAGATGTCGCTATGCTGACCTCAGCCCCATTATAGATGCCACTAAGTCAATGGAAGAATTCTCCTGTCGACCTAGCTGGTGCTTCTCAAGGAGGGGGATTTCCAGCCACGACCGAACAATGCCTTCCAGCGAGCTAGGAAGCATCTACACCGCCATGGCCCAGCTGCAACCCCACAGCTGTTCTGCTGCAGCATCTGTACTGTAGACAAGCCTCAGAAACGGGCCACCCTCGGCAACTGCCTAGAGCAGCCTCTCGACACATCCTTTTCAGAGTTACTGCTTGCCGGGACACGGTTCCGCCATCTGCTAAGTGTGAGCAACCTTCTTTATTCCTAGATGTATCACCCTGGATTTGGCTGCATTAAGAAACATGCTTAGCTGCACCCAGCTTCCCAAGCAATCCACACTGCTCTGTGGGCCTGTCTGCATGAACATTTGTTTGCAGCCAGCGGAGGCATAAGTTTACTCTGCACTTGCCCTGTTGTGCTCCGCACGTCCACATAGACCACAGCTTTACAGTCTGCCCTGCTTTGAAATGGGAGCAGATCAAAGCACCCTGGGGAATGGTTAGTGGGGCATCAGCAGGGTCCGCACGGACAGCTAGTGCGGGGGGAGGCCCAGCCCGCCAAGCACTACGTGTCTGTGCAGACAAACCCAGTATCAGTGATCAATCTGGGCTTGTTATTGGTCAGCCCACCAATGAACGTGTCATCTGCAAACTTTATCCGCCGTGGTTTTCTGTTTTCTTCCAGATCATTCATAACAATAGTGAACGGCTTTGGAATAAGAACCAACCCTTACGGGACCCCGCTAGGTACACCTCCGCTAACTGATCATTTCCCATTAACAGCCTTGTGTTGATAGCTAATCAATTACTTGTTAACCCATTTCATTTTGGCCACATTGACCTGGGATAATCCTTGTTTTTTAAATCACAAGGGCAGTTAGTGCTAAGTCAAATGCTCAAGAGAAGTCCAAGTATGTGTTATCAAGGTACCTTTATCATCCAAGCTTGTGATCTCGGTAAAAATGACATCAGGTTTGTTTGACAAGCCCTATTTTCCATGCAATCACATTGATTGCTATTAATTATAATTTTAGTTAAGTTTCCAGATGGAGTCAGGGGGCCTGAAGCACCCTCCATCTAGATCGTTATATCTGCATGTAGGCACAGCTAAGGGACTCCTCTGTAACTTAATCATGAACAGTAATTGCTTTATTAGCCACTGACCTGGGACTTAATGACTCTTTTCCTTGATTTCTGTTATCAGCAAACACACCATACTCCTGAGATGAAACCCTGTCCTTAGGGTCTGGAACTAAAGGCCGTAGCCTCTGCCTCCTACTTACTTCCCCCTGCATATGGTATTATCTCTCTCTACACACCCTATTGATTGTAAGGCCAGGAGAGACCACTGGAATCCTCTAGTCTGACCCCCGGTAAAACACAGGCCAGAAAACTGCCCCAAAATAATTCCCAGAGTGGAGCTTTTAGAAAAATATCCAATCTTGATTTAAAAATGGTCAGTGATGGAGAATCCATGACAAACCTTGGTAAGCTGCTCTAATGATTAATTACTGACTGTGAAAAATGTACACCTTATTCCCAGTCTAGATTCATCTAGTTTCAACTTCCAGCCATGGGGTCAAACCAGAAGCTGGGAGTAGCAGAGTTCATAATCAGATTTCAGGCCAGGGTCAATGTCAGGTTCCAGGCAAGGTCCAAATTAAGCTGTCAGAACAAGAATGGTCACAGCAGCTACAAAAGATCCACTCTGTGGCCTGGTTACTTCCTAGAACCTCTTGGGCTTATGTAGGGCAGAGACCCCATCAGGAGCAATGAGGCTGCTGCCTGTCAGAGCCCTTGAGGTGGGACTTCCCATGGTCCATGTCCACAGTAGGTCATAAGGAGTAGAGTACAAGCTGGTTCTAGCTGCTGCTGTGTAACAGCATGGCAACATCTGCAGTCTAGTAAGTCTACAGGCCTGAGTTCAAGACCCCCGAGGCATTTGTCTTATTGAAAATCAGTATTAACAGTCCAGCCAGCTCTTTTGAAACTCTTGGATGCAAGTTCGCTGAAGCTACTGATTTAAAAAATGCCTCACTTTAGTAGCTTCTGTTTAACATGCTCCAGAGATACTAGTGAAATGGAAAGAATATCATCACCATATGACGAGCCTATATCAACTGCACCATGCTGTGCCAAAGTGGGTATGACAAAACACCCGTATATTCCTCCTGCCACACACTATTGTAATAATCTTTGTCCAAAATATGCCTCGTGAGGTGTCATTTGAAAACTAATAACATCCTGGTCAATAATATCAAGGCAAAACATATGTAGCAACATGCTATGGACAGTTATGAATTCTCCCCGTATGATATTATTAACACACAAGTGGTTAAACAGCTCTCTCCTAACCAACTGAATGTGTGTCTACCCCAAGTGACTGTAAGTGATAACCAGGGTCCTCAGGTCATGAGAGGGACAAAAGGCAGGAGTTGCGGCACAGCTGCAATTCAGCATAAACAGGGGAGAAGATAGAGCATGGAGACACCTTCCCCACCAGACCCCATGTCACTTCTTGACTGTTTGAATAAAGTTTACTTTGCAGGATAATCATCAGCAGAATCCACTTCACAGGGTGGCTGAACTATGAAAGTACAGTGAAACCCCACTATAACGCGATGTTTGGGGTCCAAAAACTTCGATCGTGCTAAATGCGGGGTCGTGGTACAGCAAGGTTTGTCAGTGGTCCCCAACGCCGTGCATTGATGTGCGCCGCCTAGCGCTCAGCAGGGGAGAGGAGCCGTGGCTCCCCACCTGCCGGGGACAGAGAACTTGGGGGCTGCGGGCACCAGTGCTCTCTGTCCCTGGCAGGCACAGGGCTGCGGCTTCTCTCCGGCTTCAAGAGGAGCCGCGGCTCCCCACCTGCCGGGGATAGAGAGCACCGGTGCCCACAGCCTCGGAATTCTCTGTCCCCGACAGGTGCGGGGCTGCAACTTCTCTTCCCTGCCATGGTGTTGGGGACCATTGGTACAGAACCATACTGTGTTATGCCTTACAGGGGAGCCAACCTGTGATCGCATTATATACGATTTCGTGTTATGGCGGTGTGCGTTATTGCCAGGTTTGACTGTACCAGGGACGGGACACTGGGCTGGGGAATGCAAGGCTCTGAGACATCATGGAGCATTCTCTGTCTCAGCCACTTGGCTGCCTGGTTCTTGTTCTCATGCACAAGGGCTAACTGATTGCTAGATGTGAGGCAGGAAGGACTTTTCCCCCGGGTCAGACTGGCAATGACTCTGGAGGGGTTTCACCTTCTTCTACATCATAGGGTGTGGGTCACCTGCATCTATCGCACCTAATCATGCCCCTGACATGGCCCCCCTGTTCTCTGCCTGTGGCACACAATAGCTCTGCTTCTGGTGGGCTGTAATGCTTTGGTCTCATTGCGGTTGTGGAGTTCGGTGTGCAGGTGCCGGGTGGAATATGCTAGACAGGAGGTCAGACTAGGAGATCTGGTGGTTATACACGTATAACAGAATGTGGTTTCACTCTGAATTCCCCAAGAAACTGAAACAAAACTTTAGTACAGTAGCTAGCCATGGTGTGTCCTCAGCTGTCCTCTAGGCTGGCTGCTTAGAGCAGTGGTTTTCAAACTGCGGGTTGCGACCCAGTATTGGGTCGTGGTAGCTCTGGTCAGCACTACTGACCAGGCCGATAAAAGTCCCTCCGGCGGTGCTGCCCAGCTAAGGCAGGCTAGTTCCTACCTGTTCCGACACCGCGCTGCACCCCAGAAACAGCCAGCAGCAGGTCTGGTTCCTAGGCTCCTAGGCGGGGGGACCACGTGTGCTACCCCCACCCCAAGCACTGGCTCTGCACTCCCATTGGCTGGGAATTGGGTGGGGGTTGCACGCAGGCAAGAGTCACATGAAGCTGCTTGCATGCCTACGCCTAGGAGCTGAACCCACTGCTGGCTGCTTCCAGGATTCAGCGCAGTCTGCGGTGCCAGAACAGGCAGGAAGCACCCTCGCTGCCCTGCAGACTGGGAGCTGCCCGAAGTAAGCCCACACCCCAAACCTGCACACCAATCCCCTGCCCCAGCCCTGAGTCACCCCCAAACCCGGAGCCCCCTTCCTTCACCCCAAACCCTTCATCCCCGGCCCCAGTCCATTGCCTTCACCCCCAGCCCAGACCCCTGACCTCCTCCTGCACCCCAACCTCCTGCCCCAGCCCAGAGCCCACTCCCACACCCTGAACCCCCTCATTCTCAGCCCCACCCCGCAGCCCTCACCCCAACCCTCTGCCCCAGCCCTGAGCCCC
>NC_133787.1:4742117-4786296 GCF_003597395.2 Chelonoidis abingdonii | reverse complement strand
CCCTCCCACCTGAACCGCATTCTCTAGCCCCACCTCGCAGCCCCACCACCAGCCTAGAGCCCCTCGCCACACTGAACCCCCTCATTCTCCGCCCCACCCGGCAAGCCCTCCCCAACCCTGCCCCAGCTAAGAGCCCCTCCCACACACTGAACCCCCTCTTCTCAGGCCCCACCTCGCAGCCCTCACCCAACCTCCTGCCCGGCCAAGAGCCCCTCCCACACCCTGAACCCCCTATTCTCAGCCCCACCTTGCAGCCCGTCACCCAACGCTCTGCCCCAGCCCAGAGCCCCTCCCACACCCTGAACCCTCATTCTCAGCCCACCCTCCCCCGCAGCCCTCACCCCAACCCCCTGCCCCAGCCCAGAGCCCCTCCCACAGCCTGAACCGCCTCATTCTCAGCCCCATCCCGCAGCCCTCACCCCAACCCCCTGCCCGAGCCCAGAGCCCACTCCTGTACCCTGAACCCCCTCATTCTCAGCCCCACCTCGCAGTCCTCACCCCAACCCTCTGCCCCAGCCCTGACCCCCTCCCACACCCTGAACCCCCTCATTCTCAGCCCCACCCTGTAGCCTCACCCCAACCTCCTGCCCCAGCCCAGAGCCCACTCCCACACCCTGAACCCCCTCATTCTCAACCCCACCTCGCAGCCCTCACCCCAACCCTCTGCCCCAGCCCTGAGCCCCTCCCACACCCCAAAACCCTCATCCCCTGCTCCGTTGGGTTCCGGTCATGAACAATTTTCTTCAAGTGTCTTGCCAGAAAAATGTTTGAAAACCACTGACTTAGAGAGCAGCTGAATGATATTACCCAAACTTAGCCCTATCCCCCATGACAAAAGCTAACCACAAAAGGAGATGTGCAACAAATTTCTGGAAAATACAGGCCTCGTCAAGGGAAGGTAATTGTTTTCCAGCCAGAAAGGTGAACCAGTATTGCCAGTTTCAGGAGACCAGAAATCATGAGTCAGACCCCTGAAAAATCATGAGTCTTTTAAGAAGGACTGTTCAGAGTTTACTGGTCTGTCTCTTGCTGTTTAAGTCCCCTATCCATCCCCAGTGTGTGTGAGATGATTCGTGTCGCCAGCGCCCCCAGATGGATTGAGTGAGGTGATTTTGGCCCCAGCTGCAGGAGCTGTCACCTCACCTCTGCCTGTCCCTGCCCTGCAATGAATTCTGCCCTTGCTCAGCCCCCCTCCACCATCAATTCCACCCCCAGCCTCGCCCTCTGCTCCCACCACTTCCCCAGCGGGTGTGGCAGGAGGGAGAGGGAGAAGTGGGGGAAGGGCAGAGGCGCTGTCCTGTCCCCACTGCTCACAGGGCGGAAAGGGGGAGAGCTGTCCTGAGCTGCTGGGCTCTTTAGATCCCGCCCCCTTCCCGCGGGAACAGAGTCCACTCGCGGGGTGGGGGTGAGGGCTCGTCCTGCAACAGCTCCGATTGGTTGCGCTGGGCGAGTCGGGTGGGCAGCCAATCAGAGGGCTCAGGTTCACTAGCAAGCTGAGCCTCCTCGCATCACTGCAGACTGGATGCAGCCCCGTCCGAAATCCCATCCCTGCGAGAACCCGATAGGAGCCGGCAGCCCTGGGGGGTTCCTCAGTTCCACTCTGCAGTCGGTGCGTCAGTGCGGCTCTCCGTCAGGGTCTGCCTTCACTGAGCACTCAGGCGGGTGTCGATCCCATCCGCACACAAAACTCTCTCACCCCCGTGCAGTGGTGCTTTACTCTGGGCTAACTGGCCTGCCTACCTGTACTCAGTGTGCTTAGTCCAGCCCCCTCCCACTTTCACTGGGGCTGGTAACCTGCCCACTTGGCAGCAAGGACACAGACTAACCCCTCGAGTGCTCACACTCCCCCCCGGTGCCCAGAAGAACAGACAGGTTCCCCCACATTCCCCTGGGAATTAATCATAGGGCATCTCAGCTCACTGCAGCACAAAGCACCATGCGCCCCCAGGAGACTTAGCCGACATGCGCAGGAGGGCATAGCATCAGTGAAGAGACGCTAACACAAGTCTGGCACTCCCACTCGGGCCAGGCTAAGCCAGGTGCCAGTCCCCCCTGCTAACTCAAGCCCTGGCGGGGTGGGAACACTTGCCAGAACACAAAGTGTAAGGAAGTGATATTATCCATAGAGAAAACTTGAGCATTCAACAACACTGCTGACTTTTCTTGGCATTAAAACTTCCTGTGCCATGACAGCAGTGCCATTGCAGCCTCTCCTCTACGTTAAGCCTCCCTGCACTGGCGGAGCACCCTCACACCAGCAGACTCGGGATCATTCACACAGTGATGGTCTAGGGCCCAGAAGAACAAGCTAACACACCTCCTCCTTCCACCCCCAAACTCAGAGAACTAGTAAGTATTGGGTTAAAGGCTGGCTGACTAACACCGGCGCCGGCTCTTTGGGTGATGGCCCTGCGGTGAATTGCTCAGCCATCTCTACAGACCTCAGTGGCCATCATTAAATGTCTTCCCTTCACTCCTGGCCTGCACAAGACTAGCTTCGGGGAGCAGAGTGATAGGGCCCTGCCTCTGCTTCGGAGGAGCAGGCTGTGGCCGAGGGATGGTACAGATGAATAAGAGTTTTACTAATCCCCTTGTCCCCTTTCAGCTCAGGGAAGGGAAGTGGGCAAAAGGCTGCAGCAGGCTCTTGGAGTTGTTATGATAGCACTCAAGCCAGGCTGGAAACGGGGTTTCATGTCAAACTCATATTCCCCCCGGAACATTTGTATTGACATGACAAGCAAAGACTTGTTATTCTGCAGCGAGAGCACACGGCTGGGGCTGAGGGTCCTCATTGTCCCAGACACCTCCATTCTTCCCAGCCAAGGGCTCCGCAGTTCCCTTCTCACCTGGGCCTGAGTCTGCCTCGTGGTGAGGGGTCAGAACGCAGGGCAAGCAGGAGAAACAGCAGACAAGGCCCGGGCCCCCTTGTGTACCTTCTTCAAGGGAGCTTTGCCTTTCCCCTGGGATGCCAGGTACCGTGGAGTAAAAGGCACCTCTGTTCTCCTCCGGCTGAAGCAATGCTCTCAAATCGGGTGGACGGTGCACTCAGTACAGCCCCAGCCTCCCTTCTGACCGCGACAGCAACAGGCCCCAGGTGCAGCATGCGGGCACAGGGAGATAGTCCATCAGCACTGGGAATGCCACAGTGGAGTGTGTCTCTCCAGGCACACACACAAAACCCAAAGGGGAGGGAGGGAGTGCAAAGAATTCTCAGATCCGATTCATCCCACCAGCGCTCGCCCTGGCTGTGCCCTTGCTTGCATAGGGACTGGAGAAAAGCCTCTTCGTAAGCCAACGGCGGACACGACACAGCTTCCAAGTCCAGCTCGCTCTCAGTTAAGGGCCATCGCTGTCAGAGGAACGTGGCCTGTTCCATGTGGAGCCTGGAAACAGTCACTCTGCACAAATATCAGACCAGCCAGCGGCAATGAAAGGCAGGAGACTTGAGCATCAAGCTGCCGACAAACCCACGGGATGCAGCCCACGGCGCAGAGGCGCTGCTTTTCCCAGCCACACTGCCTCCGACCTGCAATGCTACGCGAGAGCAACTGCCCAGGACAAATCTGGTCTTCATTATCAGTCCTGAGCGAGCTGAGCTCATGCATCCCTGGCTTACCCTGCAATCAGAGCAGCGCACATACCGCAGTGCTGCACATCCAGCCGAGCCCGCCCGGAGCTGCTGAAGTCATGTGAAGGAGAGCACCCAGCGCAGGGAGGTGGCATTCGGTCTCCAAAAGTAGAGTTCTCCCCTCAGGATAGGTCATTTTCCCCCACCGCAGGGTACGTGTACACGGTGAGCTAGGGTTGTGACTCCCAGCTCTCTCTCTCTCTCACTCACACACACACACTGAGTGGCAGCATGGGCCAGCTGCCCAGAGTACAAACCCTTCCAGGCCCCGGGCGGGGATGTGTACTCAGCACAGCTAAACCTTGCTGCCCGTGCCAGTGCTATCCCAGCTGTGCTATGACTTTTAGCAGGGGCCATGATGAGGGTGCTGGGGCTAACTTCAGGGGGACATTCAATGGGCAGTGGGGGTAGCTGCAGGGGATACTTAGGGGTCCTGAGTTAGCTGCAGGGGCATTCAGGGGTGAGGGGATAGCTGCGGGGGATACTTAGGGGTATGGGACTAGCTGCAGGAGCATTCAGGGGTGAGGGGGTGTGATGGAGTAGGGGCTGTCTGTGTGGGGTTTGGGGCTGTGGGGCGGAATTCAGGGTATCCTAACTGGGATCCAAGCACCCTGAACCCCCAGAAGGACTCAGTGGAGGGGTCCTGACTGTGCCTGCAAGCTCTGCTGTAACCTGTGTTCCTGTTGTCCAATAAACCTTCTGTTTTACTGGCTGGATAAAAGTCACTGTGGGGTCCAGAAGAGGGGTGCAGGCGCGGATGCCCGCCAAACTCCGTTGACAGGGGTAGCTGCGGGGAGCACTGGGGCTGCATGCAGGGACATTCAGGAGGTTGAGGGGGGTAGCTGAGGGGATAGCTTGGCGGTATTGGCTAGCTCCAGGGGCATTCGGAGGAGAGGCGATAGCTTCAGGGGAATACTGGGGATAGCTGCAGGACTCGTGAGCTAAGGGATTCGGGGACTTAGCTGGTAGGCTTTGGGATGGGGGTAGCTGCAGATACTGGGCTAGCTGCAGGGGGGCATTCTGGGTGAGGGGGTAGCTGAAGGGGATACTTAGGGGGTACTGAGCTAGCTGCAGGGGCATTTGGGGTGAGCGGGTAGCTGCAGGGGATACTGGGCTAGCTGCAGGGGCATTCAGGGGTGAGTGGGTAGCTGCAGGAGATACTGGGCTAGCTGCAAGGACATTCAGGGGTGAGGGGGTAGCTGAGGGGGATACTTAGGGGGTACTGGGCTCGCTGTGGGGCATTCAGGGGTGAGGGGGTAGCTGAGGGGCAGGGGCAGGTCTAGGGATTTTGCCGCCCCAAGCACGGCAGGCATGCTTCCTCCGGCGATTTGCCTGTGGAGGGTCTGCTGGTCCCGCAGCTTTGGCGGACCTCCCACAGGCATACCTGCGGGAGGTCCTCTAAAGCCGCGGGACCAACAGACCCTCCGCAGGCAAGCCGCCGAAGGCAACCTGCCTGCCGCCCTCGCAGCGCCAGCAGAGTGCCCCCCACGGCTTGGTGCCCCAAGCATGCGCTTGGCGTGATGGGGCCTGGAGCCACCCCTGCTGAGGGGGATGCTTAGGGGGTACTTTGCTAGCTGCAGGGGCATTCAGAGGTGAGGGGGTAGCTGCGGGGGATGCTTAGGAGGTACTTGGCTAGCTGCAGGGGCATTCAGAGGTGAGGGGGTAGCTGCGGGGGATGCTTAGGGGGTACTGGGCTAGCTGCAGGGGCATTCAGGGGTGAGGGGGCTGTAGCGCTGCTCAGGGGGAGCAGAGACAACAGTCTTTCTGGCGACCTGTATGGGGCTGGTTCTTGGCATGGCCCCTGGCCGGATTGGCCCTCAGAGGGGTCTGTGGCGGGGTAGCCTCAGCTGGGTTGGCTGGAGTGGGCTGCTAAGTGAGAAGCTGTGGGCATGGGTCCCGGGTGAGGACTGGACCCTTTGATGCCCCTCTCTCTTGCCGGGGGTATATCCTCTATGCCATAGGTACTGTCTTGCCACCTCCATTCATGCTGGAGCTAAGCTGCTCCTGTGTCCAGGTGCCTGTTAATCCCTTCTGCTCAGCTGAGCATCATCTCCTTCCCACCCACCCTCCAGAAGCTCCTTCAACCCCTGCCCCCTGCTGCACTGCCCGGGCCTGGGCCAGGCAGCTCTGGGGATGAGAGGTGTGATCAGGGGAAGAGCGAGGGAGTCTGGGCAGCGGTGCAGAGGGGTGGAGAGCGGAGCATTTAATTGGGGTTATTAGCACTGCATAGTGGTTGCCCATCTCCCAGCCCGCACTAGGCTTGCCAACAGGGACCCAGGGCTGCAGACGGAGCCTGGACAACGCCATCTGGGTCTGGGACTTCGAGCCCCGTCCTTTGTGCCCTGGCCAAGAACCTGCAAGCCACAGACTGTGTCTTGCTCTGCCTGCCCAGAGGGCTAGAGCCGAGGCTACTGTCCCATGCTATAGTGAGGCAGAGTGGCCTCCCTCCAGACCCGAGGGGGAGGGACCATTACAGCATTCAACAAATAATCCATAACACCCCCACCACATTGCAAATACCAAAGCGTCTGTTAGGCACACACGTATAGCTCCAGGCAATCGAAGGCTATCCGGCCCATTGAGACCATCTAGTCTGACCTTGGGCACAACACAAGTCAGAAAATCCCAGCCAGCAACGAGAGGAAGAGCAGGAAACTAGCAATGCCAGGGGAAGGAAGGCAAATGAATCCCAGGCAGCTAGTGACCAGCGATAAGCCAGGGCCGAAAGAGACGTCCAGCCTTGATTTAAAAGCTCTGAGTGATCAAAATGGTAATTTGCTCCAAGGGTTAAAAACTTTCACTATTAAAAATCCACCCCTTGCATTAACTATAAATACAGTTAAAAGAAGGTTGAATTAGGCGGGGTTGCATCTGCTTACACTATAGAAAATTGTTCAGAAAATATTTTTAAGATCTTTAAAAAAAGATGAAATGAATGCACATGTGCTATAGATTAGCGTAATATTAGAACATGGAAAAATTCTGTTCAGTGCCTCTTTCATCAAAGCAAACTTGCTAAAACAAGTGCTCTATTCTGGGCCGGGGGAATAATGTGTGTGTGTTCTAGGACAAATCAGAGGGATTTTAGTCAATAGCGTTTTCTCTTTGTGTGCTGCCCTTTGAACTGTCAGCCTGGCAGCATATGAGGATATAGGATAAAGAGAAGGCAGCAGAAAGTAATAGAGGGTGGACTAACTGTTTAAAGATAACGCATCTTACCAGGTACAGTCAGGTGAACATCTCTGGGAAGCTTTTTCTTTAGTTTTTCCATTTTTTCTCTCCTCTGCTGTGTTTCCCCCTCCTCCCCCGTTATTACTTAAAAATCTGTCACCAGCTCTCGTGATTTCATTGCGATTGTCACAAGATTTGGTCTTTTTGGGAAAGTCTCAGGCCCTGGAATCAGGAGAATAGGTGAGAAGCAGCTTCCATTATGAAAAAAAACAAGTTTCTAGTCCCTGTGGTTGCAGAGAAGAACTTGAAAACATGACCTGAGCGTGATCTAAAGGCTCTGAATTCAAATGACCAAAAAAAAAAAAAAGGGACCCACTCTAACAGGGTGGCACTCACCTCTTATGAGTGCCCCCTTGTTCGGGTGTGTCTCTGCACCTCTCTGTTTATGGTGAATCCTGTTGGTGGTTTCTCAGGCGGTTTCGATGACTCAACCCTCCATCCAAGTCACACACACAGTCTGTGGCCTTTCAACAAAATAAAACCCCCTCCGGACTAAACAATTCAACAGCAAAAGTCTCAGTCTGCAGTCTTTTCATAGGCCCAGGCCTGGTATTGAGCCATATCCCCTGGGCTTTCTCCCTGGAGGCAATGGTTTCACCCTCTCTGGGGCCTTCTGCCCACAGATGGGCCACTAAAAGTAGTTCAGTTTCTCTTCCAGGGGTGTATCAAAGTCCAATGCCCTCCAATATTCAGCCCGCTTCCCCAGTGGCTAATGGGGAGACCCAGATCCCAGCCCAGGGACCTTATGACTAGCAGCCACATGTCATTGTGTCTCCCTTAACAAACTGCAGCTACAGTTCCCTGGGCCACTACCCTGTGGCTCCAGCCTTCACCAATGCTCCACCGTAGGGCTGTAGTCTTGGGCTCAATCCCAGCAGCCACCCAAGAGCTCCTTCTTGCTCCCCCCATCCCTGCCAGCAACTGCTTTGTCCGTGACCCTGTAGCTCCCTCAGCCAGCCAGGAACACCAACCATCCTCCTCCAGCCCCAGGAAGCAACTGCCTGACTCTGGCTCTGCAGCTCCATTTATATGGCCATCCTGGGCTCTGATTGGCTGCTCCCTGCAACCACTCTAGGCCGCATAGAGGAACTCTATTGCTCCTTTCTGGAATGGGGTGTTGTAGAGCCCTGAGGCCTCCAGCAGGGGGCCTCTGGGCCTGGTACACTCTGTCACTCACATAAAATGTATTATATTTTTTAAATCTCATACATTTAAAGTTAATCTCGTGATTTTGAGGGTTAAGTTCATAATTGTTGAATTCCTGAGGTTGAGAATACTGAACTGTACCACCAACCCACTTTGGAAATATAGAGAGGAAAGGAGACACTGTGTCAGTCACTTAGTATCTAAATGATATTATTCTGTGTTGTGAAAACAAGTTTATACTTAAATAGCCTGATCTTCCAAGGTACCGAGCAACTCACAACCTTACAACTTCGATTAACTTCAGCAGGAGTTCTGAACCCTCAGCATCTCTGAAAACCAGGCCAGGACTGAGCATGCGTGAATGTAAATCACCATGGAAAAAAACATATTTCAGATGGAACCACAATGAGAGGCCTCATGTACAAAATGATAGGTCTGGGATGCTCAGGCAGCCCACTCATTGGATTGCTTTATAATAACTATTACAAGGTTGAGTGTATCGGGCCGTAATCTGATGAGAAGATCCACTGCCTTATTGCATGACTCCAGACTTAGAGAACAAGAGGTCTGGCCATTTGTTCTTGTGGTTTGGCATGTTAATGTTATTTTCCATAGATATATGTTAGTATTTTTAGACTGATAGATACATAAGAACATAAGAACGGCCAGACTGGTGAGACCAATGGCCCATCTAGCCCAGTATCCTGTCTTCCAACCAGATACTTCAGAGGGAATGAACAGAACAGGGGAATTTATTGAGTGATCCATCCCGTCATCCAGTCCCAGCTTCTGATGATCATTGTACAAATCTGTACAATGGTATAAGGGTTAGAACAGTCCCACACAGGCTGGACTCCTGCTACAGTCTGGACTGCAAATAAAGGACCAGGGTGTTAAAAAGATATTGAAAAATATCTAATCTATGGAAGAACCTCAGTTCCTACAGGAGGGAAACTCCAATAATGAATGAACAGAAACCTTAGCTGGCCCAAGACATCTGACATGGGGATTAAATGGCATGTGGCGAGGGCAGCGGGGATGTAATTAAGATTTACTTCAACCTCCCAGATAGTGATTTGAAAACCCTGGAGACGTACTGTACTATGGAAAAGGAAATCACAGTTAGTAAATTACTGTGTCTTGAGCCAATGGGTTTGACATCTCTGCTGGAAACTATTTCCCAGGCTGCTCTCAAGAAGCAAGTTTGACAGCTTAAGCAAATAAGAGCCTAGGATCAAATAATAGGTTTAGACACTGGCAATCAGGACTAGTTATTACTAAACCCCAAACATTTGTGGGCTGTCTTCTCTGAGGACTTCTGTTCCCTTGACACAACATTTCCAGGAAGGTTATTCAAGTGCAGCGTGGAGGAGCCCACTGTAAAACAGCTGCCACATTGGAGAGTTAAGCTCTCTCACGACAGGCAATGCAGAAGGGGAGGTTCAATGCGCTGACTTAATATTGATCTTTTGTGCACTGGAATCCTGACCCCCTGTGTTTTCTTTGTTGATTACAGACTGGTTATAGAATCATAGAATATCAGGGTTAGAAGGGACCTGAGGAGGTCAACTAGTCCAACCCCCTGCTCAAAGCAGGACCAATTCCCAACCAAATCATCCCAGCCAGGGCTTTGTCAAGCTGGGCCTTAAAAACCTCTAAGGAAGGAGATTCCACCACCTCCCTAGGTAACCCATTCCAGTGCTTCACCACTCTCTGAGTGAAAAAGTTTTTGAGACCTACCCTGCGACCTCAATATAACACAATGATAAACGCGGTAAACACACCCGGGGCAGTTTGATATAACGCGGTTTCACCTATAACGCAGTCAGATTTTTTGGCTCCCGAGGACAGCGTTATATCAGGGTAGAGGTGTAGTTGTTTCCAGACTAAGTTTCTTAATATAACACGTATGCCCTCCTGTATTCTAATTCAACGGTTCTCAACCAGGGGTAGCCACACCCCAGGGTGTACATCAACTCATCTAGATATTTGCCTAGTTTTACAACAGGCTACATAAAAAGCACTAGTGAAATCAGTACAAACTCAAATTTCATACAGACAATGATTTGTTTATACTACTCTATACACTATGCACTGAAAGTTAAGTACAATATTAATATTCCAATTAATTTATTTTATAATTCTATGGTAAAAATGAGAAAGTCAGCAATTTTTCAGTAATACTGAGCTGTGACACTTTTAATACAGAATATTCCTGATGTGTGAGTAGCTAAATTATACTGTGTGTTCTTGACACGTTTTGCATTTACATCAGGGATTGGGAACCTTTCCTGGGATGGTGAACCGTGGCCAGTGGGAGCTGCGATCGGTCAAACCTGCGGACGCTGCAGGTAAACAAACCGTCCCGGCCCACCAGCAGCTTACCCTGGTGGGCCACAGGTTGCTTGCTGATCCCTGATTTACATTATACCTGTCTCTGCAGACTAATCTGCACCCTCCCACGGTGTTACCTGGCCCCGCTAATCAGGGATCTTTTCGCACTCAGTGGACAATACCAGAGGCTTTTGAGGAAGGTGGAAGACATGACACACCTGTCTGTGCAATACCATCCTGTGATAGATGATCTCCTCCTGACCTCAGCAAGTGGTAAGCCTATGCCCTCCAGCATGAAGCTCAATAGACACTGTAGATTCTGGTCCATGTTCTCATCCCTCTTCTGGCCACTTTGTGCCTCTTACAGTTCAGAGGTGAGCTATACCTGGGACCTCTGTCTCTGCCTTCCTGTGGGCATTACTCTCCCTGAGAGCCCTACGTCTCTGCTTCTCTCAGAATGGAATCCTACCATACACCTTACTTTGACAAGAGCGCTGGGTTACAGACCCCCTTTTCCCAGCCATACTAGCTCCAGCAGGGCCAAATGCATCTGATTTCATCTTAAACTTCATAGACTCATAGATTCCAGGGCCAGAAGGGACCATTGTGATCATTTAGTTTGACCTCCTGTGTAACACCAGCCAGAGAGCTGCCCCAAAGTAATTCCTAGAGCAGATCTTTTAGAAAGACATCCAACCTTGTCCTTTCCTCGTCCCAGCCACACCTTCGGAGTCAGAGGTTGAGGTGGTGTCTCTGCAGATGCTTTTTCCCAGTCTGTGCCTCTGAGTTCACATTTATTCATTTCAAATTTCCTTTGTCTGCCCCAGAACCCTGGTCCTGGTCCAGGGTGGCGTATGCATCTTCACTGGGGTGAGGTGGGGGAGTGGATTTCAAAGCAATAGGCTCCCTGCTGCTAGAAGTATTGGTCTGCTCTTCCAGTCTACATGCTGGCAGCATATACAGGAAGGAATTTTTTAAATCAACCTTGGTATCGCCCATGCTCATCATGCTATCACCCAGTGGTTGGGGTGAGAGGGAGCAGTTCAGCAACTCTCCAGTGGTCGCTTGAAGACTCTTGCCAACTGATGTCAATTTGAGCAGCTGCAAAGCTGTTATAATTTATGCTGGGGATATGGCCAGGGCAGTTTGGGCATCTCAGGACAGGGAAGAATTGGAACTTCTGTTCTTATCCATCAGTGTCTGGTCCATTTCTTAAAATTACTTAACTATATCCTCAACAGAATGCAGCAGGGAGACCTTGGAAGAGACTAGTTGCATATTTATGCAAATTCAAAGGCCATCATTACCTGATCATAGCGATATATAGAAACAATGTACTTGAAAGACATAACAGGTCGCTGTGTTATCGAGAAACAGAAGTGCACTTTGGCTCATTACAGTACTCCAGAACTAGCGACGGAGAATGGACCACAATTCACTGCAGCACAATTTAAAGTCATTCCAAACAAAATATGATTTTGATCTAATTACTAGGAGCCCACATTGCTCACAAGTGACTGGAGAGCAAAGTGAGCTGTACAGACAGCCAAGAAAATCCAACCAAGGAAGATCCAGTCCTTGCTCTTCTGGACTACAGATCAAACACCAATAGTGGCTACTGGACATAGTCCAGCCCACTCCTGATGGGAAGACAAATCAGAACGACTGTTCCAACGTTGAGAAAGAATCTCTCTCCAAATGGCCAGACACAAAGAAAGTAGGAAAATTAGATGAAAAGGCAAATGAAATCTTAGGAACACTTTTACAACAGATATCACTCAGAGAACTGCCAGGTCTAGAACCTAGTGACTCCATCTGTCATAAAGAAAAAGAATTCAGTGCCCAGATCATACAGCATGTGATCGAGAATGACAGTGGAGAGCTCAACAGAAACTATCAACATCTACAGTTTGTTCCTCAGAAAGAACAATCAACAGAGCAAATTTTACAGATGGCAGATGCAGAATAAGAAGATGATGACTCAGATTCCAAACCAACCACCGCCAGCCATTGCAACTAACGAACAGCCAGATGATCAAGTTATTATGCGTCCTAGTTGTGTAATTAGAAAACGAGTATGATTCAGAGACACCTAACAGACTGATCCATACTGAATTTCAGAGACAGCATGATAGTGTAAATATTGTCAGCTGTGGGAGTGTAGAACTTAAAGGGGGAGATGTAATGGACTTCTCGATTAATGGAATGCTCAATTACCATTCAGCCACTAGGTGTTGCAGTGTGTAAAATATCATATTTGAAGGGACCTCCGCCATACGTGGCAGAGCATTCGAAGATCGTATGATGAACACAGTTGGGATGTATAAAAAGCAAGCTCTGTGACCAGTCCAGCTCTGGCACAGGAGCATGACAATCCCCTGTCAATCTGGGTTGGCCTAGCCGCCAAGTGCGTAAATTAGGAGGGATAGTGTACAGCCCTGTCTTGAGCATCTCAGGCCATGTCTACACAACAAACCTTGGTCAACACAAATTACATTGGCATAAAGCTGGCGTAGTTAGTGTATTGCCCCCGTGCATGCATACTTGGCTGCTTGCATCAGCACAGTGTGTACTCTGTGCACTGTGAGTAGGCATCCCAGTGTTCCATGCACCACCCTCCAGCACAATGCCTTTTGGGGAACTGTCACAATGCATGATGGAGCACTCATGAGCTGGGGGAAGGCTTGGAGCAAGCGGTCAAATTCCCATCATGCAATGTTCTCCATCCCATAATGCCATCCTGATGTCACAATTTTTGTGCCTTTCTTTTAAATCCCACGAACTGTGACACACTTGTCGCTGTCTTCCATCTTTGACAGAAGCATGGAGCTTGGACAGCTGTGCACTATTGTCATGAGTGTTGCAAACACAAGATGAATGATCCTCCAGTATTTGCAGAGCTGGAGGAAGAACTGCAACAATAGGGGACATGGCAATTTCTTTGAGGACAGACTGCTAAGGAACACTGGGGAAAACAATTCAAGGTTGTTGGTGGCATTAATAGACTGGCTGCGGACAGTGGTGCCCTGCTTCTGAAACCCAGAAGCGAGCACTGACTGATGGGATCGTATTGCATTGCAGGTTTGGAATGATGAACAGCGGCTGCAGAACTTCTGGCTGCAAGGCCACATTCCTAGATGTGTGCACGGAGCTCACCCAACCCCTCCAGCACAGGGACAGCAGAATGAGAACTGGACGGCGAGTGGAGAAGTGAGTGGTGATTGCACATTGTGGAAGCTTGCAATGCAAGTTAGAAAATCAACTGCGGGGCCCATTGTCATGCACGTGTGCAGGCCATTACTAGTATCCTTCTACACAGGATTGTGGCTCTTGGCAATTTGCAGAACATCATGGATGGATTTGCAGCTATAGGGTTCCCGAAGTGCGGTGGGGCAATAGATGGCACGCAAATCCCTATTTTGGCACCAGCCCACCTTGCCACAGAGTACATCAACAGAAAGAGCTTGTTTCCCTGTGGTTATGCTGTCACTGGTGGATCACTAGGGATGCTTCACTGATATCAATGTGGGCTAGTCAAGGAAGGTGCATGACACTAGCATCTTTTAAGACCACAGGAGAGTTCAGAAAGCTGCAAGCAGGGACTTTCTTTGCCAACCAGCAGATTACCACTGGTGATGTTGAAATACCAATAGTGATCCTGGGCGACCCAGCCTACCCCTGGCTCCCCTGGCTCATGGAGTTGTACACTGGCTACTTCAACAGCATCAAGGAATGCTTCAATTACCAACTCAGCAGGTGCAGAAAGACAGTTGAATGTGCTTTTGGTAGATTGAAGGGACGCTGGTGGTGTTTACTCACTAGATTAGACCACAGTGAGAAAAATATCCCAATGGCCTGTTGTATCCTGCAAAATAGTTGTGAGGCAAGTTGGAGTTGCTGCCAGGGTAGAGGTGGAGCAGCTGTCTGCTGAGTTTGACCAGCCAGACATAAGGGCCATCAGGAGAGCTCAGCTTGGATCTACTGGCTGACCGAGTCACAACAAAAAGCTAAAGAGACATTTCAGAACTCCCTTTCCTTATTCCCAGAAGAGTTTTAAGCAAGACACGCTTACTGCCACTGCAGGTTTTGAGTTACTCCCAGAGTGAGGGGGTGGCAGGCAGTGAATGAGGAGGGGATTGATTGGTTGCATAGAACAATAAGATGTTGGACCCTGTTTCTATGGGTATGAGCACAGGGCAATGGCACTGAATACTGGCACCATTTTCCACTGGCGGCAGTGATTTTAGCTATCTCCTGCCCAAGTTAACAAAGGCAGAGAGAGCACAGCCGCTGCTAGGGTCCCAAAGCTGCCTGGGCCTGTGTAGCACTGGCCTGTGTGCGGTCATTGCGGAGTGGCATGAGATCAGGCTGCCATCCCTAGAAGCCTTCAGGACAGGATTGCAGAGAACTGCCATGAGAATTTCATCAAGCTCTCTCCGGAGGATATAAGGGGCTTTCCTGGGTACATAAACACCCTGCTTCCCATCCCCCACCTAACCCTACAAGGAAATGAACAGCAGATAACAACTCTGGTTGTTGTAGCGTTCCCTTTTCTTGTTCCCATAAAACAATGCAAAGTAGGTATCCGTGCCCTGCTAACTTGGGGATGGACCAGGTGCTGTCTGCACATTTACACATTTTAGGGAGAATGCATGCACCACTTCCCTGAGGCTCCTTCCCCTGGGTCAGGCTTGCCTGTGCTTTGCTAGCAGGACTGGCTAGGCTGCAATAGAGTCTCAAACAGGTCCTGGCTCCTGGCATAGCTGGACCACACCCGCACCATGTGTCCCTTCTCCTCCTCGGTGTTTGCAGCAGGGTGTGTGTGTGCGACAGTCCTCACGCGGCGGTTGAGTGGTCAGGCAATGTCACCGAGCAGTCCGAGCTAAGCCCTTGACCTGCAGGGGGGTTGTTGGAAGGTCAGCACAGACCCTTCCACTCCACCAGGCTCCGACCCAAGGTCTATTGAGGGTGATCGGTGAGGTGACAGTTGAGGTTGCTTAAGACTGCCCTCCCTGGACCCCTTCCTATCCCTCTCGCAATTGCCCCAGCTGCCTTTCCATGTTCAGGCCGTGTGAAGGGCGCCTCCTGGTGGCAGCATGCAGCATGGCAGGCCCTTTGCTGTCAGGCAGCAGCTGCCTCCTCCCCCGGTGTAGTATGGACCATCCTCAGGCCAAGGGCTTTCCCCTGCTGGGTTCGTCCAAACAAAAAATAAAGGGGGTTGCCAGAGTTCAGGGAGGGCCCTTCGGGCAGTTGTCATTGGGAGAGATTTCTGCCTTCCCTGCGCTGTCCCCTGCTGGAGCTGCAGGTCACACATCTGCTCTCTTCCCTGGGGTGCCCCCAAACGAGCTGCTCCCCTGCCTTGTCACTCCTCCACCGGGGGGCGCATTTCCTACAGGTGTGACAGAGCTGGGCTGGCTGGGCCCACAGTAGTTCCTTAACCCCTGGTTGCCCAGCATGGGGGTTGTACATCCCATCACAGGTTTCCTGTCTTAGGCTCCACACCCACTGAGGTATCCACAGTGGCTGCAGGGTGCTGAATGGGTCTCCACCAAGTACGGCATGCAGCTTGGCCCCAGATTGACCGCTGGCCTTCCTGGGCCTGCCACAGATCCCTCACTGTCATACGACCCTGCTGCTGATCCCTGTCAACCCCTCCTCCTGCATCCCCCATGCAATCTTTTCATATAGGGCCACGTTTCCATGGCTAGGCCTGCACATACTCTGCTTCTCACAGGCCTAGGCGAGGCAACGCCTCCAGTCTGCTCCAGGCCGGAGCATGTCTACAGCGTGTAGCTGGCATGCTCCGTTGGGCAGTTGCACACAAGGGAGAGCTGCTAGGTGTACTTGCCACCCTGGGCCATCAGAAAAAAGCCTTTCAAAAATATGTGGGGCAAGGGGTGGCTCCCAGGCTCTGTGACTCTTGGGCAATGGAGTTCACAAGTCCCTCCTGGGGATTCTGGGACAGCTGCTGGAGGACTGATAGAGTCAAGACGGGTTAGGTAGTGTCTACATTCGCACCATGTCAAGCACAGTACTCTTGTCCATGGCTCTGTGCCATTCAGGAGGTGCTTTTACCATGTCACCGTAACAGGGCACTTACATTGCTGGGAGACAAATTTGAGCACAGACATATGCACCACGAAGGCAATGCACAGTGAATTATGTCAGGCTAACTCTGTAGTGTAGACCAGGCGTCAACGTTGAAATGTATAATTATTGTTCGACTCCCGGCAGCAAAGAGCCATTACGAGTCTCATAAATCTTCCAGTGCCGGCAGAGCAAATCCAAGGGCATTTTTCCTATCTAAAGGCCTGTTTCGTGGTAACATAACGCTCTTGGCTCGGACGCAGAATAAATATTAATTCATTTCAGCAGCAACTTCCGCACGTAAATACAACACCAAGGCAGACAGCTGGTTTTGAGCAGACATCGCTGCACCCGAGTTATGGCTGCGATGTAGTTTCTGCGTAAAGCTGATTTTTGCCTATTCTCAGATATCCACATCGACAGGCTGACCAGCCTGAGACCTGCTAGGCCAGCTCTGGTAGCAAAACAGATTGTTGGGGTGCAAATTTGAGCTAATCTGCTCTCAGGGTGCCTGCGATACAGACTCCCCCACCCATCACCTGGCTTGAACATTTGAAATGTATCCTAACATTTTGGATCAGAGAGGAAAACAGCAGGGGCAGGACCCACCTTGGACTGACATTACGGTGCTGCCCTCAGTGTGAACTAGTGTCCGGCGTCATCAAAGGGAGGATTCGGCGGCTGCTCCCAATCTGGACCCCAGTGCTCTGCCTGGTGTTAATGTCTCTGGGGCTGGCAGCGGTGCCGAGGCTCTGTCCTTTGACGACATGGTGGCCTTCCATCGACTCATTGCAGCCTGAAGGCTCTCTCCAGCATCCCGGCTCCCGGGGTTCTGCTGCTGTCTAGGGAACCGCAATGCAACCCAGCAGCACAGCATGTGGGCTCAAGCAGGGGCAATGCTGGCACAGAAAGTCCTGCTGGAGCATTAGCAATACACAGCCTGGAACTGCTGCTCAGGTGGAGTTAGGCTGGAGGTAAGTTTTTGCTGAAAACTGAGTCTTGCGTCTTCTCTAAAATCTATCAAACCCCTGCAGGTCAGCGGTTCCAAGAAGTCCCTTCTAGCCCAGGCTTGACTCAAACTCTGCTTCCTCCTGTAGCCAAGCCAGCACCCAACCACCTCACCAAAAGCCTGGCAGGCTCCATGTGCTTTGGGTTCCTGCCTGCCCACCTCAGCAAAGCACAGGTAGACGGATTAATTTGCCTAGTAAACCGTTGCCCGGAATGAAATTTCTGTGGGGTGTCTGAGCCATGGCAGTGCAGGAAGGGCAAGGCTAAAGTCACGGCCTATAACCCAGAACCGGCTTTCATCCCTTGCTCTGCTACAGCTTTCTGGGCAAACCACATCAAGCTGCCTCTTTGGAGGTGCTGTCTCAGGCTCTGGTGAGGAGACTCATCCCGAGCCACTGCTGGGCTTTGGGGAGCTCTTGTTTTGTACACTGACATTAGCGACTCTCATCCGGGTATTTGTGGAACAGGCTCCGGCCATAGGCACTGGAAGGGGCAGCGAAGCACCTAAGTGAATCTAGCCCCAACGTGCTCGTTTGAATATTTGAGGCAATCGCTGGCATTGTTAGCAGGGGCCAATGTCCTGAGAGCCCAGGAGAGATGATGGGTGGGCAGTGCTAGGCCATGGAGGGCCTTGGCAGCAAAGACTAGTTCTTTGCTGATGTGACAGAGAAGGGGGAGCTAGTGGAGGGATGCACAGAGACTTGAGCTGGTCAAAGGAAGGCGCCAGGGGACTGATGCAGCAGCTTTCTGGATGGGGCTTTGTCCAGGATGGAGTGGAGATGGGGCAGGAGCAGAGAGGCGAGATGAGTGGCCTGGATGAGTGGAGATGGAGAGGCCAGGCGGGTTTTAGAGCTGGTCTGCAGGAAGAAGCAGCCTGGCTGTGTGAGATCTAGTGAGGGCCGAGTGGAAAGGGGGGGACACACTGAATATCTTTCCAAAGCTGTTCAATCTACCCTGTGACACGACCACTGCACTGCCACTACCGCCAGTGTCCCCAGGCAGCAGGCAACTCCTCTGTTTGGGGGCACCCTGCCCCCGCTCTGCCTCTCCCCCCAAGGCCCCACCCTGGCTCCGCCTCTTCCCTCCTCCTCTCCAAGGTCCCACCCGCCTCTCACTCCTCTCCATCCCCTTCCCAGAATGGCCCCATCACCCTTCCCTGCCTTAGGCGAGCGCTAGGGGGGCAAGAGGAGTGAGCGGCAGGAGGCCTCGAGGGATGAGGCAGAGCGGGGGCAGGGTGGAGTGCAGGTGGGCCCCATTTCTAAGGCAGTGGTGGGCCGGTGGGCGTCCGGAGGAGTGACCTTTGCTGCACCCGCGGCATTCCCCTCCCTGGCCTCTCATACGTGGTGCCTATGCCAGTGTCTGGTTCTTTGTGAGTCACAGCCGGGCAAGCTCAACGCTGCTTATGCCACAACTGCGTTTCCTGCCGTATCAGCTGCCGATTTCTTCCCAGGGCAACCTGACCTCTGAATTCCCTTGTTTGGGTGAAGGACCACGCTCCTGTGTTGTGCCTTAATGCTCCCTCTGGGAGCTGGCAATCGAGGGCCAGCCTGCAACCCAGCCCTGTGATGCGCCCACGAGCGCAAGGGGAAGCCCTGGTTGCCGAGTCCAGTTTATTGTTTCCAATGCAAGCTACAAAATACTTTGCACGTATTTTCACGAGAAAACAATATTCACTGCAATTAATAGAGTCACGCTTTCACCATTTGCTGCGCTCATGAGTACAGAAAACACAACCGAGCTAAAGGTTTCATTATGGCCTGATCTCAGAAATCATCAAAGCCCCATATACAGTATAAGTAATGCAAACCCATGTAAAGCCCTCCCTCCCCACCCTGTAAGCCAGGTATGGGCAGTGCACCTCCACTGAGGACACCGTGAAAGCAAACAGAGCCTACGCAAGGGCTCCAGAGGCCAACGCTATGGGGCCGCCAGGGTTGTGACCAGAAAGGAATGAAATCTGCTCCGGTTCTGCTTGGTCTCTAGCCATCCGGCTTAGAGCAGTTTCAGGGCCTGTCCCCTCAGCAGCTCCAGGTTGTCTGGGCTGTTACCTAACTGTACCAGAACGTCCAGATCACAACTCTGACCTGAGAAATAGCACCAAACCCACTCACCTTCCCAGCCTTCCTCACTACCCCCAGGCAGCGCTCTGTGCAGGATGGGGGCAGGGGAGAGCATCCCCTCCATGCTGACCCCCTCCCATTCCCAGGGGAGGGGACAGCTGGGGTCCCATGGAAGGATGCTGCCTACCCTGGGGTGGCACCTATGATTGACCTGCTACTAACTCCCACTGGCAGCATCTCACGTTCACCTTGTGGGACAGAGGCCTATGTTTCTGGTGCTGCAGCTGCTGGGCTCCGGTCCCGCTGGCAGCATGAGGCATGCCACACTTGTCACACGGGCTCTGCCTGGGGCCAGCAGCAAGGTGAATAAGGTGCAGCTGGAATGGAGACCTTTCCGCTTACTGTACACCATGGGCTGGCCCACTAATCCCATGGCCTTGCCATGTGCAGCTCCAGAGGCCTTCGAAGGTGCAGCACCGGGGGGCTCTAAAAGAAGCCGACCCGTGCAGGGGCTGGAGACATGCCTGAAAGCCAGGAGGGGCTGGGGGGATTCTCGGAGCTGTAACAGTGCTGCTGCTCTCCCCACTCACCCCCAACTCCCTGAAGGAGGCAGTGGGGTCTAGTGGTTAGAACCATGGACTGTGGCGCTGGATGTCCCTCTCTGCTGTCAGGGGCAAGGGCGTGAGCTTTGGATGTATGGGAGCCAAAGGAGTGAGCACACCTCCCAAACTGCTCCAGAATCAAAACTTGAGTACCAAATGCCCCTGTAACAGGGTGCTCCGCCCCTCACAGGTCCAGGGAGCCTGGGGCCAGCCTGCCCTCTTCAGCCAGAGCCCCTTTAAGGACAGGGACAGCGGATGGTCAGACCCTGCAGGGAAGGCAGCAGGTGATTCCAGAAAGGGCTGAGCAAGCTCTGGTGGAAGAGGGAGCGATGGGGAGTGGGCTTGTGGCAAGGGGCAGGAAAGGGATGCCGGGGAAAGGTCTGTGGCTTTGGTCAGGGACACAGCTTCGTTCTGACGTCACTTTCGAGTTTCTGGCTTGAAGAACAGCCAGTGCCCCAAAGGGAAGGCGTGAGCAGTCACAGGCTGCAGCGACTCCTCCCCAACCTTCCACATGGACCGTGAGTGTAACTGATGCGCCGTCAGCCTGCGTTTGCAGACAGCCTGACACAACAGCCCTGGGAGGTGGGAGCCACCCTGTTCACCTCAGGGGGGGTTAACTCCAGTCCCCACTGGGGATGATTTAACTGCCAACTTTGTTAACTCTTTCACTGCTCATCAAAGCATGTCAGGAAGGAGACAGGGACCGTCTCATGAAGCTCTGCAGAATCGAGCGGGAGTGGCAGCTCAGTTCTGTGCCACCAGCGTGCAGAGCTGGGCCGGGGTGTTTCTGCTTTTCCTAAGTGAGGAGGAAAATAAGCAAAGCGCAAGTTGTCTCAGAGGGGCCAGCAGGGCATCCTAGCCCAGCGAGAGGGAGCCAGGGGCTGGCAGAGTACACCCGAACTATACTCCATCTGGCAGGAGTGCGTGTGTGCCACCTGATGCGGGCAGAGCTGCGGCATGTACCCCCATCCATTTGACCCCACCCACGGCAAGGTATCAACACATCTCCAGGGAAGACTGACTTGGTTTGACTGCGACGGTATCTCAGGGATAGAGAAACCTGATCCTGACTCAGAGGCCAGCCATTCCCAATTGCCTTGGCCCTCCCCGCTCGCCCCTCCCCCTCCCCAGGCCCTTGTGCTGGGCAGGGCCCAGGGACTGGTAGAGCCCAGAGCGAGGCTCCAGGGCGCTGGAGACAGGACAGCGTCAGTGCAGTGGAGATGGGAACATGCAGCCACCTGCAGCGCCTAGTGAAAAGTCCCTCCCCCACCAACCCCATCCCCAGTCAGGCTCGTCTACTCTTGACTGTTAATTTGCATTAACGTAGAGATGAGTTGAAAGCCCACTAGTTATTCCAGATTAACTCTGTGTGTAGACAGGCCCTGACAGAAGCTGCTCACAGATGTCCCGGCTCCAAGTACTAAGCGCTGAGCAGGCAAGAGAGGAGCCCACGGTGCTGGGAGTCTCTTTGGTTAGTACATGTCCGTGCCCAGACACCCCGGTGAGGGACACTTACACGGGTGATCTAAACACGCAGAGCTCCAACAATTGCTGGGAAGAGGTGATGGAAGTGTCCTGAGCTCTCGCCTCCCAGCTGGCGTTTGCCTTTGCTGCCGATTGAGGGACGCTCACCTGCATTTTATTTTCAGCTTCTTACCCAGCTCGGAGCTAGGCTGGTCCCTGTTGTTGCAATGACCTCCCCGTGCTAGGCTGCTGTGTCTCTGTGGCACCCCACAGGCAGGGCACGCCTCAGCCCCTCGTACTACGTCACTCGCCTGACACAGGCCGGCCACTCCACGAAATGCTGAGGCTGGGGGCTCCTGCAGAGGTGCTGTTGCTCTGGAGCCCTTCCTCGCTCCTGTTGCGGCTGGAGAATGGGCAGCAGGGACTGCAGAGCAGCGCCTACCCCCTGCCTGGGAGGTCTTACGACGCAGAGAGGGGGTGAGAAATCAGCTGTCGTGGGACAGCCAGGCCACGGACCAAGACACCAACCTGCCAGGCGGGGAGGAAAGCGCCCCTCGTGCTTTAGGGTTTGGAAGGGCTGGGTTTAGGATCTGGTTATTCCCACTGCGCGGAGGGGCTGCAACAGGCACTGACACTATTACAGCAGGCAGCCAGCCCACCTGCTTGGAGTTTTGAATGGCTAGCTCCACCGGCCAACGCCCGCTGCTGGCTCAGTGCGATCCCAAGCTCTGAAAGGCCTCCCTGTCCCACGCTCTCCAACCGCAACTGCGAGCCCTTTGATTTATCAAGACAGCTCCCGCGAGGTTCGAAGCCAGGTGCCTAGCTCCAGCCGAGCGGCCGCTCTGCAGCAACAGCTGAGCACACTATCCATCTGAAAATCAGGCAGGTCTGTTGAACTGAATTAGCCACCTGCTGTTGCTAGGTCCGGTAGAAGTACTCATCCTGCCGTGCTCGTCCGGAGCCATCAAAGGCTGCAGCTCCGGCTGCTCTGTCCTTTCCGGGCTGCCGGCGCTCTGAGGCCTGCTGCTCCTCAAGAGGGGATTGGGGAACTGAAAGCAAGTGTGCTGCTCTGGCATCACATGTCTCTCCTCCGGCGCTGGGCCAGCCAACGTCTTGGCATGTGGGCCTGGCTCAGCACCGGGCGGGGAGGTGACGCTCTCCAGCGAGGAGATGCTTTGCTTCCATGCGGTCTGCATGTCGACTGGCACAATTTTGGTGGTTTCTGAGGAGATGTAAACAGCGAGGTCGCCCCGGTCACCCTTCCAGGGCAGCTCCTTCTCCGCCAAGGTGGGCGAAGGGGGGATGATACGTGGGCTCGGGCAGACGTCCAGGCTGCCTGCGGGGACACAAGCAAAGGAGAGTGAAACAACCGGCTGCCAGGGCCACCCGCCAGCACTGCGGGTTTGCTTTCGCCCTTACCACAATGGAGCATCAGCTTTCCGTTACTGGGGGCTGCGGGGCGACTTTTGTTTTAATTGGTGTATGTGATTGTGTGGCGGTGGCTGTTAATGCAAACCAGCGCTGCACTGAAAGCCACCCCCCGCCATGGACTTTATTCTTCATGGACAACCTCCTATTAACGAGGTGGCTCACCCGCTCACTCAGCCCCACGACCACCCCAGTCACTCAAGTGGGGGCATTCCTGCTGGGGCTGCAGACACCAGGCCCAGCTTGGGAAAGGTGGGGGGGGTCTTCTCTTCTTGGCTCATGGACCAACAAATGCAGGGGGAGCAGTCTCCAACCCGGGGGTTAATCCACAGAGCTCTCCCATGAGACCTGAGCTCCCCCTCCAGCTCTGCCCTGAGGCTGGATTCCAAGCACAGCTGTGGAGTGTTCAGCACCTGGAAACGACCCAGTGCTCCCTCCCCAGGGGTTGCCAAGGCTAGGCGGGAGGCTCAGACGAGCTAGCTGGGCCTAACGCAAAGCAGGTTTAGGTAACAGCACTCTTGTTTGTACCAATCCTTTACCAGGTGGAGGAGCTGTGTCCCCACTGACTTATTCCTGATGCCGCCTGAAAAACAAACCAGTGAAGTTTTGGGTAACAAACCCTGCAGTGACGGAAGCTCCCGGTACAGCCTGGCTCCTGACTTGAGGCAGCACAGTTCCTGCTTTCCTGGCACAGCGCCCTGCGGCAGCACCACTGGCCTTTACCCCGCCAGCTGCCCTGTGGCACTCAGCTCGGGCTCCCTGTGAACCAGGCACGCTCTGCTCCTCACCAGCCCAGCCTCATTGCAGCCCAGGCTGCAGCTCTCCATGCCAGCCCTGCAGCACTAGCCCCGTTGCAACCGCTGGGAGAGGGTCCCTACCAGATGCCTTCTTGCCCTGCAGGATCTCGTCCGTTGCTCGAGCGATGAAGATGATCCCCTCATCATCCTCCTTCTCTGTCTCGGAGCTGTCACTCTCCTCATCGTCGGAGTCCACCGCCACTAGAACGGCAGCTGCCGGGAGAGAAGACGGGGAAGTGTGGTGGGTGCAGGCCTCAGATTCCCTACATGATCAGTGCATCTACACACCCTGCCTGCCGCTGCAGCCTCCAGGGGATGCCAGGGCTGGCCTGGCTCAGCCCAGCCCAGGCCCCACTAGCCCAAGCCCATCCCAGGGACCATTTCCAGCTGCTCTGTGGCCTCTCCCAACCTTCCCCCCAGATCCTGGGCTTCCTGAAGCTCCTTTCTGTGAAGCTGCCACCCACTGGGGCTGGAGGGGGCACAGGGTCTGCTGTAGCTGCAGCCTGGTCAAAAGCAGCACAGTGCCAAGGGTGCCAGGGCCACACCTGACTGCACAGCCCCGGCACCTTCTGGCTGGGATTTGGGAGACCTACAGCCCACCCTGCCCTAGACGGGATGTGACGGCACTGCCTCCAGCCACTGGAAATGCCCAGTGAGGCAGGTGTCCGAGGACCAGCTTCTAATGAGCCCCACCCTCCAGGGGAGCAGCGCAGCCCCCCTGCCCACTGCTCCTTCCTCGTTTGTGCTGTGCCAGGCTGCTCTCCAGAGACCAGAGCTGGCAGGAGGCTGCGTGGGGCCAGGAGGCTGTAGGGAGAGCAGGAAAGGGGGCATGTTGCTTTCCTGTAGGCTCCTATGCTTACTGGTCCCTTAAGGTCCTTCCTCCTGGGAACACATTGTGCAGAAAACCACAGGCGCCACTTTCTAGGGGCCTATCCTAGTGGCACAAAAAGCCCACTGCCCTCCCCATGCCTGGCTCTCCAATGCCCCCCTGCTGCCCCTGGGCCTTACCTGTCTGCTGCCAGGTAACGCTTCTGGGTTGCTTTCCGTTGGGCAGCTCTGCATTCGTGGCACTCTTCTGCTCATGACGAGAAAAGGCCTTGGGTCAGATCCCTGCTCTGGAGTCTGGGCTGAGTCCCCCATTCCCTGAAATACCGCAGAGCCATGCTGCCTACGTGGCGCTCAGCGACTCGCCAGGGGCACCACTCCCAAGTATCCGCTCTAGAGCGAACACAATGCTCCTGCACTCCCCCCACAAACGCTCAGGTGTATGCACGCACACACACACACAGCGCTCGCGTCGTGGTGCGCGAACACACACACACTATCATAAATATAAAGGGAAGGGTAACAACCCTTGTGTATGCCATAGCATCAAATCCCTCCTGGCCAAATGTACTGAGGGGGTTAAGAAGCTCAAATAACCTGTTTGGCACCTGACCAAAAGGACCACTAAGGAAATAGGATGCTTTCAAATCTTGGGGGGAGGTTTGGTTTGAGCACCTTTTTGTAGTTCCCTCTCTGGACGGAGAGAAAGACCAGCCAGGTGAAACATCTCCTGAAAACAGACTTGAAATGAGCTCTCTAAAATTACATAAATTGTAAGTAAGGGCAAGGAAGTGCGTTAGATTATCTTTTGGTTTAGCTTGTGAATTGTCCCTATGCTAAGAAGGAGTTTTATTCCTGTTTTTTGTAACTTTGAAGCTGAGCCTGGAGGGGAATTCTCTGTGTTTAAATCTTTTTATTACCCCGTACAGTTACCTTCCATCCTGATTTTGCAGGTGTGATTCTTTTACTTTTTCTTTAAATAAAGTTCTTCCTTTAAGAACCTGTTTGATTTTCAGTGTCCTAGAGACAAAGGGTCTGGTCGGTATTCACATTATTCTCAAGCCTCCCCAGGAAAGGGGGAGAAGGGGCTTGGGGGAATATTTGGAGGGGAACAGAGACTCCAAGTGACCCTTTTTCTGAATTTTTGTGTAAATCACTTGGTGGTGGCAGCAATACCCTCCAAGGACAAAGAAAGATTTTGTGCCTTGGGGAAGTTTTAACCTAAGCTGCTAGAATATAAGTTTAGGGGGGGCTTTCATGAGGGTCCCCACATCTGTACCCCAGAGTTCAGAGTGGGGAGGGAACCCTGACACACACGTCAGATTCTCAGCACCACTCTAGCCCCTTTGCCATGCTCCAGTGATGTAAACAGGCTGGAAAGGCAGTTTAATTGGCTGTGACGGAATATACCCGTGTTCACACCCCACGCGCTGTTGTAACAATCATAAAACATCATCTGAAAACTCATGATTTGCTGGCCAGCATTGTCCTGATAAAATGTGTGTGGTGAGACTGTGTGTAAAGGGGTAAGATCCCCTGTATGGTGTTATTAGCACATGTTCCAAAGCCCACAGCCCAGCCCAGGCAGAAGTCGGCAAACAGGTCTATCCTATACAAGGGAATGTGGGCTTGCCTTAATTTGCATTTAAGCCGTAAACAGAGTCATCAAGCAGAAAGGGAAGACAAAGGCAGCTCAAACAGGTGACAACAAGCAGCAGGGAACATCCTTGCACACAGACTGTCTCCTGGGGCTCAGCTGGAAATGCTTTTCAAAGAGGGACTAAAAAAACTGTAAAAAAGAGGGGCAACCCTCCCCAGGCTCCCCTCTCTCTCTGCCCATCTCATTCACTGTCCCTGCGAAGACACAGGGAGCCACCTGCTGGACTCCGGGGGAGGGGGCCTGGCCCAAGGACTTTGGGGTCAGTATCGCTGTGGGAAGCACGTGGTGAGAAACTTTGCTTGAATCTAATGTCGTTTGTTCAGTTAGGCACTAGGAAGAATTTTATCTTTATTTTTTCTTGTAACCATCTCGGACTTTTATGCTTCATTGCTGGTACTCACTCAGAATCACTCTCTTTGTACTCAATTCACTTGTTTTATTGTTTTATCTAATCCAGTGTGGTTGAGTTGAAGTGTCTGGGTAACTCTGCTTAAGATAACAAGCTAGTTTATATTCTTCCCTTAAAGGAATAATGACCTTACTATAGCTGGACTGTCTGGGAGGGGGCTGGGCAGTACAGGACATGCCTTTCGGGGGGAGAATCCAGGACTGGGAGTGAGCTGGGGTCACTCTGCAGTAGAACCAAGGCTGGTGAGAGACAGGGTGTGACTGGCAGGCTGCAGTTACACACAGACACATCCGGGAGTGACCTGAATGCTGGCAGGCTGCTTGTGAGCAGCCCAGGCTGGGAGCTGTACCAGTAAGGCATTGCAAGGCACCCCAGGCGACAGGGCAGAGGGGACACAAACCCCCCACTGGTCGGGATTGTACCTGGCAGTCCCGCTGTTTCCAAAAGCATCTGTGGCAGGCAAAGTGGACTCCGTGTGCCATTCTGAACGGAGTCATTGCAAAATTCAAAGCCATTTAGGCGTCGTTGAAGCAAATAGCAGATGGTAGACGAAATAACTGCATCACACCCAGCGACTGTGGCACTGCCCACCTGATGCGGGTTTGTTCAAAGGGCTGAGAGCTGCTATTACTGGAGGGTTACATGCACAGTGCTGGAACTAAGGGTGCTGGGGGCACTGCTGTACCCTCTGGCTTGAAGTGGTTTCCATCATATACGGGGTTTACAGTTTGGTTCAATGGCTCTCAGCTCCCCCACTATACAAATTGTTCCAGTGCCCCTGATTACATGCGACTGTAAGTGGGGGAGGGATAGCTCAGTGGTTTGAGCATTAGCCGGCTAAACCCAGGGCTGTGAGTTCAAACCTTGAGGGGGCCACTTAAGGAGCTGGGGCAAAAATCAGTACTTGGTTCTGCTAGTGAAGGCAGGGGGCTGGACTCAATGACCTTTCAATGTCCCTTCCCGTTCTAGGAGATTGGTATATCTCCAGTTATTACTATCACTTACATCCCTGAACTAGAGCCTGATTGTGCTCCATGCATTGAGGAGTCAATCCTGAGCTAAGCTCCAGCCAATCCACCATCCCAGAGCTAGTCTGGTGACCCTCAGGGCACGTATAAAAGCCTCACAGGAGACACAGCAGCTCAGTCTGATCCACTTCATTGCATGGCTTGGAACTCTCCCCTGCCCAACTGTGGTACAGACTCTACAAGCCATAGCCTGCTCCTGTTCCTAGTCCTACTCGGGACTCCTGATTCCAGCTCTGACCACTTGGCCAGACTATCTCCATCACGGTTTCTGACAGCAAGAGCATGTAATACAAACAGTGGAGAAGAGAGCCTTGCTTGGACTGTGCCTCTCACTCCTCCAGGCAGCCCTGAGGCCGAAAGGAAGATGATGCCATGCTGGAGTTTGCGAAGGGTAGAGGGCAGCAGCTTATCTGTGTCACTTTGAGGGCTGTTCCCGCAGAGGGGATGCATAACAGACTTGGAGCCTTACAGGAGGGACAGGAATTGCCCAGGACACACACAGCAACAGGAATTTGCTTCAGTGTAACACCACCAGGAGGGTCTTTCCAGGTGAGGACACTGGCTGGCTTTGTGCATGGATCTCATTGCCACAGATGCACCATCCGCTTCCTGGTCAATCAGAACTGATTTCCTGGGACTACGAGTGCTGGACATTTGAAGAAGGGGTTCCATAAGGTGACCATTGGTGACATATAACTCTCCTAGTCGAAGGCCAGATACACGGACAGAGCCGCTCACGCCTGGTACCGTCTAAATGCACAGCTCAAAGCACCTAAGCCAGGATCCCCTGCCATGTTGGGCTGTCCCCAGGGCCTGTCTGCCACGTCCGCAGGTTCCTGCTGTCCCGTGCGCTCTGGCTAACACGAGGCTGGTTTCCACTCTGCTGCCAGCCAGGGGACATTGGCTGGTGGGGCTCCACCAGCAGAGGGAGGTTGGCCCACACAAGACGGGTAAGGCAGGTGGGACAGCACCACCCCCGGGGAACTCACCTTTTTCCTGCCATCTTTCTTCAGCCTGGCCTTGCTCTTGGCGGAGCAGACGTTGTGCTTTGTGGACTTGAAGGTTTCCAGCCGTCTCTTCATGTTCTGCTGGAATATCTCCTTGTCCTGCCGCTCTTGTGTACTCGGGGAGATGAAGTGGCGGCTGTAGCTGGCCTTGTACTAGCCGAGGGAGGAGGCAAAGAAACACAGATGGAGCCTCTGGGTTGGTGGGGTGAGTGATTCATTCCAGGGCCGTGAACCGCTTGTTCCTCCCCACCCACCTCATGGTGTCTGCCCGCTGTGGCCGGCTTCTCCACAGGCCTAGCGCCGCGTGCCCCTCGAGCCCGGCCCACGGCCTCCACGCAGCCGCTTGGCACTGTCTCAATGACGGAGGAGAGGCGAGGACACAACAAGCTCCTCAGGCTGCCCTGCTCTGGGGCCATCATTCAGCGAGTGTTTGCGCCCCACAGGACGAGATGGCCAAAGACAAACCATCCCCCCGTTTCAGTGGGTGCTGTGTGCCTAAACCCCTTTGACAGCTTTGAACACTCAGCTGTTGCTGTCATCAGTTCTCAGGCATGCTCTTAAAGTTGGGGCAAAGTTCCTGCACCTTGACTGCAGCAGGGCCTTGGCCCAGCAGCCCGGGAACAGCTTGCATGGCTGAGAGCAGGCAGGGCCCCCAAGATGCACCACGCTGGTTTTGTGTCCATGATGCCAGCTGGGAGGGGACGGGCAGTGACAGCGGGGGCATGTGGGTGTGTATGGGAACCATTGCCTGCTGGCAGCGGGGGGAGAGGTCTGTGCATGCGGGTGCCATAGGCTGCTGGCAGCGGGAGGGAGGGGGCTGTGCATGTGGGCGCCATAGGCTGCTGGCAACGGGGGCAAGGGGGCTGTGCATGCAGGTGCTATAGGCTGCTGGCAGCACGGGGGAAGGGGGCTCTGCATGCGGGCACTATAGGCTGCTGGCAGCGGGGTGTGGAGGTGTTTGCATCTGTCTGTCTGGGCATGCGCTTTAGCCCAATGTCCTGTCACGGTGTGGCACTGCCTGCTATATTCTGCGATTCCTAAGGGCTGGCTGTGCTGGGGCATTCCTCCCTCTGGAGCACGGTGACTGTGGGCATCTGTCTATGTGGCATGACTTGGGGGGTGGGGGGCGAGCCCCCCAGCCGGGGTAAACGGACTCACACGAGCTAGCGCACCAGGAAGAGCCGGGTGGACATTGCCGCTTGGGTCGGAGCAGCAGCTGGGACCTGCGCTCACCACACTTGGGGCAGGGCAGTGTGCAGACAGGACAGTGGTGCCCCTGGGGCTGTGTCTTTTGGGCGGATTTCTAGTCAGAGCCAGAATCTGCAGAGCCCAAAGCGGGAATTTGATGGGACCGGATGGCTCTTTGGAGCTGTGGCTCCGCAGCTGGGAGCGGGCCGCCACCCCGACCTCTACCAATGCCTTTAGAGCAGCGGTACCTGCGCCCCCAGCTAACACAGCAGAGGGGAACGTGGGGGGAGCGGGGCCAAAGGGGGCCAAATGCTGGCTGTAACTTTGGAAACGGCTGGCTCCGCACGGCCCCAGACACACAGCTGGCCTAGGCTCTTGGGGAAGGGGCAGCCCCAGACCTCGCCCCCAACCCCCATCAGCAGCAGCAAGTGGCTCCCTGGACAAGGAGCCCATGGCTCAGAGGGGTTTGGAAGATGCTGGTTGGGAGAAAGCCCCCGAAAAATCGAACCAGGGGCCTAGTGACTTGTACTGGTTTCAGAGCCCCTTAAGAACGACCAGCAGGTGGGACTGACACAACCGCTCCTGTTTAGGATGGGGCCAGTTACGGACAGGCTTCTGCATCGGTCCTGATCCCTCCCCTCGCCTTCTGCCCCAGGCCGATGCGGCCGCTCCGGGCACTACACAGGGCCTCTCCCTGTTTTATGTTTTGCTCTATTTCCTCGGTCCCAGGGATACCAGCCTGATGGCTACTCAGCCTCCCTTGCCCATTTAACTCAATGCTGCCCCATCCTCCTGGGCACAGGGACACGAGCTGTGGGTGTGACACCCCATCCAGCTCAGTGCTAAGCAAACTCCCAGGGCTCTGGGACCAGGCGATTCTGAATAGTTCTGCTCACCACGACCCTGGGAAAGGACACGTCCAGGGGCCAGGCTGGTGCATACAGCGAGTGCTTGGCCAGCACTGGGCCTGCGGCCTGCTCCGGTGAGAGATACCAGGAGTGGGGAGGGCTGGTTTCTATGCCCCCGGAGTGTTTCCTACGGCTCATTACAGCTCCTGTCGGTGCTGCCGTGAGGTGGTGATGGGGCCCAGGGACGCTCACCCTCCTGCGTGGTTTGTAGAGGCTCCCGCATAACACATGGTGCATCACGGCATCTTCCTTATCCCTCCTGCTCCTCACGGTGTTGATGACCTGCAGATCCAGACATGCGCCGCTGCCGCTTTCCCTCCTGCGAGGGAGACACGGGCAGAGCGCTCAGCGCCCCCCGCTGGGGCAGGCGGGGCAGAGCCAGAGCGCGGGCGTCGCACGGTCAGTCTGCCAGCGCCAAGGGAGCGGGTGAGCTCTGTGCGCCTCCAGGCCAGAGCCATTACAGCGCACAGCCTGGGGCATCGGCAGAGCCCCGCAGAGCTCGCTGGATCCCCGCACTCTGAGCTCCCTGCACTCTGCTCTCCAGCGCTCCCTCTGGCCAACGCTCAGAGTTCGGTTCGGCTCTTCCGCAGGCCCGTGTGCGTATGTGTGCCGGGGTGCACACCTGTTGTGTGTGCCTGTGCACACAGCCAGGGGCACGTCCCGGCTCCTACGCACTCAGGGACAGCCTGGACACTCCTCCCAGAGAGAAGCAATTCCTTGACCCAGGGAAACCTAGATCAGATCTGCCAAGGGCAGCCGACAACTGGCCCCATGTGCCAGTTCCTCGTCCTCTCTGATGCCACCCAGCCTGCCCCATCCCTCGCAGTGCAGGGAGCTGTCCCTGCTGCTGTCCCCCCAGCCTCATCCCTCCCCCCACGCAGACTCTAGGGGCAGACGGGAGGCCAGAGAGCGACACTGCTCTGCTGAACCCTGTCCGAGCCCAACCTTGTTCCAGCTGGAGCCCTGCTTCTCCCATACTCCCCTTCCTTCCCCAGTCGCCCCTCATCCCCCTGCACCACACCTCTCCCACAGCCCCACTGAACACGTCTCCCCCCACCCCTGGTCTCAGCCCCTTTTCCAGGGAAAGATCCATCACCACCGAGGAGTGCAGAGGAGCCGGGAATGGAGCGGTCCTGTGTGAGGAGCCGTGGGGGTGTAGCAGATGTCAGCCCTGGCTGACACCGTGAACACATAGTCTACACTTCCTCAAAACACCTTGGGGATTCACACGCCAAAAAACATTGTTAGCTTAGAGACGTTCCCATTTCCCACCCTTGCAGCGCACTAAACCACGTGCAAGTCACCAGTAACGGCAGCTTTACCTGCACCAACCTCGGTTCACAGGCCTGACCCCAGCCACACTCACTCGCTTCCAACATATGGCAGCGGCCACGGGACACCGCGCAGGAGAAACCCACTCAGAACTCCAGCCCCCCCTGCTCCCTGTGGCGGTAGGTGGGGTGTGGGAGGGAGCTAGCTGGTGGTGGAGCAGAGCAGCCAGAATGTGTGTGAGCCCTGGGGTTTTCGAGGGCGGAGGCATCGGAGCAGTCAGTGGGGCCCAGCAGTAAGCGATGGAGTGAAGATTATGACAAATCCTAATGTATGGCCTGCAGTCACCGCAGCACTCAGTGTCCCAGAGATGGCAGCAAATCTGCCACCTGGGCAGGACACATCAGCCGCAGGCTGGACTGTTTGCAGATGCATAGGAGTTAGGGAGGGCTCCATTCCTCCCAGCAGCCACCCCTCTGCAGAGCCGGGGCAGGAGGGCTGGGAGCTCCCACGGCAGGACATATCCCGGGGGCAGCACACTCACAGGAGGTTTGTGACCGACGACTCCGACATGGAGCTCCTGCTGGGCATAGAGGGCAGCGTGAGCCTTGAGGCGGAGAGCACGTGACCACCCTAAAGGGAGAAAGAGACCAGAGCAGCGTCAAAGCCCCCGCCTGCGCTCAGGCAGATCCCCCCCGCAGAGCCGAGATGGGAGGTGCCAGGGTTCTGCTGGCACCTTGTGTCCCTCACCAGCCACCCAGCCACCTGCTACCCTCTGCTGGCACCACCTGTCCCTCTACCCGACCCGGGGGCTGGGCGGAGCTGTCTGTCAAGGGGATCAGCCCCCCACTGATCCCACCTGGGGGGTGGGGGCTGGGCAGAGCTGGCTGCCAGGGGGATCAGCCCCCCACTGACCCCACCTGGGAGCTGGGTGGAGCTGGCTGCCAGGGGGATCAGCCTCCCACTGACCCCACCTGGGAGCTGGGCGGAGCTGGCTGCCAGGGGGATCAGCCCCCTACTCACCCCACCTGGGGGCTGGGCGGAGCTGGCTGCTAGGGGGATCAGCCCCCTACTGACCCCACCTGGGGGCTGGGCAGAGCTGGCTGTCAGGGGGATCAGCCCCACACTGACCCCACCTGGGGGCTGGGCAGAGCTGGCTGTCAGGGGGATCAGCCCCACACTGACCCCACCTGGGGGCTGGGGGCTGGGTGGAGCTGGCTGCCAGGGGGATCAGCCCCTCACTGACCCCACCTGAGGGCTGGGCGGAGCTGGCTGCCAGGAGCAATTGCTAGGTGCCCTCAGAGATATTTGGCAGTTTGTGTTTTTTACTATTGATGGGCCACTCAGGGGCAGCACCGAGCACTCGGGGGGCCCAGCTAGGGGGCAGCGCATGGGGAGTCCCACTGGCCCTGCTTTCTGCCCCTGGCGCCAGGCTCTACGGGGCTACCAGCTGCCCCTAGGGGAACTGTTCTGGCCTGACAAGCTGCGACTGCCAGGGCCCTGGCGGGGCGTGGGCTGCCAGCACGGGAGGACTGGTTGGCCTGGTAGCCGGGGCAGAGCTGGTCCCTGTGCCTGGCGGGGAAGTGCCCCCCGCAGGGTCAATTCATCCAGGAGAGCTGCAGGGGTCAGGCCCTGCCGTTCCCTGGCCAAGCTGCTATCCAGCTGCTGGGGACTGCACCGGTACCTGGTCTACAAAGCTGATGGCATCACGGATATTCAGCTTGCAGTAAACGTCCCAGATTTCGTCTTTCAGCCGATAGGCCGATTTCCGCATCAGGAGCTGGCTCAGGTACCTCTTGTCAAACTGCTCCCATCTGGCACAAGAGGGAGGAGGAGGTGGTGAGCTCCCGTGCGCAGGGATCTCCAGGCAGCCTCCTGGCCTCGGCACACCTGGGATTCCACCCGAAGGGGCAGGTTAACAAGGCGTCTCCTCTAATGTTCAGCCACATGCCCCAGAGACAGGTACAGCAGCAATCGAGCTGCAATTCCCAGTGGCACTGGGGGAGGACAATTAGAATCATAGAACCATAGAACATCAGGGTTGGAAGGGACCTCAGGAGGTATCTAGTCCCATCCCCTGCTCAAAGCAGGACCAATCCCCAGACAGATTTTTGCCCCAGATCCCTAAATGGCCCCCTCAAGGACTGAACTCACAACCCTGGGTTTAGCAGGTCAATGCTCAAAGCACTGAGCTATCCCTCCCTCCATGGGGGTGGGGGCAGTGCTCATTCGGGGCAGTGAAGGAAGGGGGTGGGATGGGAGCATCCCTTACGCAGCCCCAGCAGTTGCTGGTACGAGAAAGCAGCTGTGCAGCCGCTGGGGGAGAAAGATCTGCTGCTAGCGTGCAAAGCTGGCTGGGAGCTGGTGGGGGAGCGGCCCCCCATGCTGATAGCACCTCGGCTCCGTATGGCTGGCAGGGTGCGGAGGGGCGGAAGGGCAGGGAGAGCATCCTGTGGGAAGGGGTGGGCAGCAGGAGGGGACCCCGCAGGGACTGCAGCGAGTGAGCAGGGCAGGGCAGGCTCTTCCGAGCTGGAACCCCTCCCCATCAGGAAATGGACTCAGGGCTGTGGTGCCTCACGGGAGCTGTCGCTCCAGCACCCTTGTGCCCCACATCATCCAAGGGGCTCGTGCCTGGCTGGACTCCATCTCCCATGGAGCCCCACACAGTCTCTCCCTGCGGCCAAGCTGCCATGGCACATCGTGGACTCTCACAGAGCATGGCAGAGGCCCAAGACTGGGGTGACGATGCACTCCATATGCTTTCTAAAAACATGTTTCTAAGTGTGAATATGCTGTAACTGGAATATGCTTTATGCAAAAGGTCTCTGGTAAGGTGTCATTTCAAAGCTTATAATCTACTGAGTGTGCTCATCCTATTTGTATAAATGTATCATTCTTGTTTCTGAAACAAGGAATATGAAGTATAACTCTGTGGTCCTACTGTAATTATGCAAAGTGTGGGGCCATTAGTGGTGGTTTAGAATCTTGATGGCTCCCATTAACCAGGACAATTGACTGTAAATGGCTCTGTTTACCTGCAAGCCTGCCTGTGGGTAATGAAAAATGGGGTCTTACAGTGACATGTGACCATGTCACCTGATACCAGACTCCATCTTAAACCTGGTGCTTTTCCATTTAGAAGGAGGGGTGGGAACCCAGAGAGGCAAAGGATTCCCACCTTGTGTCAAAGCTATAAAAGGAGGTGGGGCAGGACAAGGGGGTTCCAGCCATGAGAAAACTCCTAGTTCCCACCTAAGATGCCTGCTGGAACTAACAAGGGCTGTACCAGGGGAAAGGGTTGGGCCCAGACTAGGAAGGAGTCTAGTCTGTGAAAGAAGCTTATTGGAACATCTCTGAGGGAGAGATATTACCTGTAATCAGTTTCTTAATGTATTAGTCTTAGACTTGTGTGTTTTGTTTTACTTTGCTTGGTAACTTACTTTATTCTTCTGTTATTACTTGGAACCACTTAAATCCTCCTTGTTATACTTTTGTTTATTAGTAAACCCAAAGTGATTAATACGGCTGTGCCCATCTCTCTCTATCAGTGTTATAGAGGACAGACAATGTATGAGTTTACCCTGCATAAGCTTTATACACAGTAAAACAGATTTATTTTGGGTTTGGACCCCCTTGGGAGCTCGGTGTCTGGGTGCTGGAGATGGGTGACGGGCTGAGCAGTTTTTTGGTTAAAGTCTGCAGCTTTAGGGGCGTGGCCCAGACCTGGGTCTGTGTTGCAGCAGGCTAGCATGTCTGGCCCAACAAGGCAGGGTTCTGGAGTCCCAGGCTGGCAGGGAAATGGGCTCAGAGGCAATCTCAGCACATCAGGTGACAGTCCCAAGTGCGTCTCCGTAAGCGAACCCATCACAACTGGCACTTCCCACTGGCCGGGCCTGGTGCTGGGCAGGGGCTGAGAGAGGAGGGCACCATGGATTTAAAAGCGTGCTCAGCAATCCCATCTTGCATCTCCCCAGTCCCAAGATCACAGTCCAAGAAGCTGGGAGGTCAGGTCAGGGTGGCTGGAGAGATGAGGAAGTTGAGGTGGTGGTGGGTGGGGAAATGAGGGTGTCAGGGATTGGGTCAGGGAGAGGAGGTGGTTGGGGTAGGAGTGGGCGGGGAGAGGAGGTGATTGGGGTGCAGGTGGGAGGGGTGGGGTCGGGGCAGGGAGAGGAGGTGGTTGGGGTGGGGGTGATGAAGAGGTCGGGGCTAGAGCGGGGTGGGCAGAGAGGCAAGCAGTTCAGGGTCAGGTTCAGAGCGGATGGAGAGATGAGGGAGTCGGTGTTGGGGTGGGCATGGGCATTGGTGGAGCAATGAGGGTATCAGGGGTTGGGGCAGGGGTGGGGTAGTCGGGGAGATGAGGGTGTCAGGGTTGTGTGGGGAGAGGGGGAGGTTGGCATGGGGTGGGCGGGGAGAGGAGGAGGTTGGAGCTGGAGTGATGAAGAGGGGTGGGGTTGGCAGAGAGGCACTGGGGTCAGGTTCAGAGGGATGGGGAGATGAGGGGGGTGGGTGGGGGTGAGCCCCCCTAGACAGGTGCCATTGGCTCTCTGGATGCAATCACAGGGACCGGAAGGCCCGAGACCTGCTGGGCTGCACCATTCACAGTCCCAGGGAGCTGGGCCCGTGGCAGGGTCCTGGGGCAGAGAGCAGCACTGGGCCTGCCAGCCACACATCAGCCTCATGCTGCTCCTCTCAGGCCTGCAGAGCGCGGGGTCACCTTCCAAGCCCCAGTAGGGCCCCGGGTCCCCACTCAGTGCCCCACAGCTGGCACGGGCCCAGGGAACACACAGGGCCGGAGCACGACGGGGGGTCAGTAGCGGGCGAGGGGGGGCAGAGGCCCCCAGCACACGTGGGCACTCACTTGTCTCGCCAGTACCGGTAACCGTGGTGACCGACCACATCCTCCACCGCTGCCAGAATGTGGTCAAAGGCCTTGGAAAGAGAAAATACAATGAGTGGGTGCTGGGGGGGTGCCTGGGGCAGAGTCTGAACTGGCGCCCCGTCCCTGCTGGGAACTGCCCCTGTCAAAAGGAGAGCTGGGGCAGGGCCCGTGGCAGGCAGGGCCGGGGAGAGGCCAGCTGTCCCGGCTTGGCCCCGCTACCTACGTGCTCATGCAGTTCTTCGTTCAGCGTTGGCTTGTGATGGTCGCTCCTCTTCACCTTCAGCCACTTCACCAGCGGCTTGATGGTCAGACCCTGAAAGGGCAGAGCAGGGCTGTCAGTGGGGGAGCAGCTTCAGCAGGGCTCTGTGGGCACCAAGCCAGCCCCAACTCTCCCCAGCAAGGGGAGGCTGGCCCAGCTGCCCCAGCCTGGGCAGCATCTACCCTTGGCCTTTGCCACTCTGCTCTCCCCTCTTCTGAGCCCTTCCCTGGGGGAGTCTGCCGAGCCATCTGCCCCACTACACAGGCAGCCAGGGCTGCTGGGCCAAGATACAGCTCAAGAAAGGAGGTGCTGCCCCAGGGCCTTGGCACCAGGAGATATGAGCTGACAGATGCCTGGTTTCTCGGGCAGGGAAGAAGCCCTTGGTAGAGTGGTGGCTCGTGCAGTGCAGGGGACAGGACGCTTGAGACCAGCAGCCCCCAGCCAGGTGGTTAGCTACCAGCCGGCACAGTGAACCACCCAGTCATTCACAGAATAAAATCCCGGAGAAGTGCAGAGGAAGCAGAGGCCAGAGCACATAGAAGTGCAATGCTCGAGCCAAGGGAAGGAGAAACCACCATATGGCCAGACATGATGGAACAAACATGAATCACAAAGCATCTCGGGGCAATTCCAGCAAAGGCAGCAGAGTCACACCGGCGTGGGCTTGACCCACTGACGTCGATGAGACGAGGAATCACAGAACCGCAGCAGTGAGCAGCATGGGTTTATAAAGAACCCCAGTCTCGCCAGCCAGGCTTGGTTACTGGCTCTGCAGCGGAGCTTCTTCTGACTGGCCGCGTGTCCAATCTCCATGAGAGACGGGATCCCTGCACGGCAGGTGCCGTCCTTAACTGGAGGTGGAACAGGCAGGCTGACCCTGTGTGGCTTTCAGGAGACTGCAGGGCTCACACCTGGCCTGGCACGGCCGGGGCGAGCAGAGAGCGGCACAGGGCAGGGCTCACACCCAGCCCGGCATGGCTGGGGCGGGCAGAGAGCAACACAGGGCAGGGCTCACACCTGGCCTGGCACGGCCGGGGTGGGCAGAGAGCAGCACAGGGCAGGGCTCACAGCCGGGGTGGACAGAGAGCAGCACAGGGCAGGGCTCACAGCCAGGGTGGGCAGAGAGCAGCACAGGGCAGGGCTCACAGCCGGGGTAGGCAGAGAGCAGCACAGGGCAGGGCTCACAGCCGGAGTGGGCAGAAAACAGCACAGGACAGGGCTCACACCTGGCCTGGTACGGCTGGGGGGGGCAGAGAGCAGCACAGGGGAGGACACACCCAGCCTGGCACACGGCGGGGGGGGAGGGGGGCAGACAGAAAGCAGCACAGGGCAGGGCTCACACCCGGCCTGGCACAGCTTGGGGGGGGGACAAAGAGCAGCACACCACAGGGCACACCCTGCCTGGCACGGCTGGGGGGGCAGGGGAGAGAGCAGCACACCACAGGGCACACCCTGCCTGGCACGGCTGGGGGGGGCGGGGGCAGAGAGCAGCACACCGCAGGGCACACCCTGCCTGGCACGGCTGGGGGGGGCGGAGGCAGAGAGCAGCACACCGCAGGGCACACCCTGCCCGGCACGGCTGGGGGGGGCGGGGGCAGAGAGCAGCACACCGCAGGGCACACCCTGCCCGGCACGGCTGGGGGGGCCGGGGGCAGAGAGCAGCACACCGCAGGGCACACCCTGCCTGGCACTGCTGGGGGGGCGGGGGAGAGAGCAGCACACCGCAGAGCACACCCTGCCTGGCACTTCTGGGGGGGGCGGGGGCAGAGAGCAGCACACCACAGGGCACACCCTGCCTGGCACGGCTGGGGGGGCGGGGGCAGAGAGCAGCACACCGCAGGGCACACCCTGCCTGGCACGGCTGGGGGGGGGGCAGAGAGCAGCACACCGCAGGGCTCACACCCGGCCTGCCCAGGGACTTTGCCCCACCAGCATTTTAGCGAGGTCACAGTGCCACCTAGTGGCCACACCTGAGTTTCCCCCTGGGGACCGTGGGGGGACAAGCACAGGCCCACGCTGCTGCTGTCTACCTGTGCAGGTGGATGGGCTCTAGCGTGGCTTGCTCACAACTAACCCAAACTACCCACGGGAGTGCCAGCGGCATCTGCCCTAGCTGCAGGGTGTGACATCCAGCTCCGAGGCGCAGGCCTGAGCAGACCCGGCCCACAGCCAGAAAACGAGGGCCGCTCACTAGTACTCACGAGCAGCACAAGAGGAGGCACCGCTGGCGCCCTATGAGCACTGCTGCCCACCGACTGTCTGGGCGAGCGGCGGGGCCCCGCGGACTCACCGTGTACTGCCCTGGGCGGGGGCCAGAGCCTGCACAGGGAAAGCAGACGAGGCCCTGGCCAGCAGGGGGGCCAGGACTCACAAGTGCATCTCCACTCCCCTCCTGCCCCTGGCTCTGTGCAGGCTCTGTCTGGCAGGACACGTGGACGGGGCCATGTGGCCTGGAGCTGCACCTGAAGGGGCAGGGGTAAGGAGGGGCTCTGTCTGGCAGGGGGGTCAGCACTTCCAGGGGGTATCTTCCCCGCTCGCAGTCTCTGCCAACGTCCCCAACCGCAAGAAATACCTCGGGCGAATGCAGATGAGTCCTGCTGATTATAATACGGGGGGCGGGGCCTAAGAAAACACTCCCCCATTGGCAACCTTACCTGGCAACCCTGGAGCAGCTTCTCCTTAGGCTGAACAGGGTGTAAGTGACAGGCATCAGGAGCAGAGCACAGGGGAGGGGGCAGGTGCCAGCTCCCCTCTAGTAGCCGAATGTCTTTCGCTCTCCCTCCTGCTGCCCCCTGGCTCTGTGCCCCAGGCCTCCGTGCCGGGACCAGCGGGAGGAGCCAGCTGGTGCCAGGGAGAGCAGGCAGGAGGGGAGTGCCCAGCCCCGTCTCTCTAAGGCATGTTTTGTGTAAGAGAGATGCAGCTGCCCCACCCAGAGAATTGCTATGGGCCCTGCGATGCCCCAGAGGGGGCAGGGCTGTCTGCCCATATCCCAGCACCCCCCGCTCCAGTCCTGCCGCCCCAGAGGACTGGAGTCCTGCAGTGCCACCTCCAGCCTCCTCCAACCCAGGCCTTGTATCTCCCCACGAGCTGCCTCCGATGCCAGCCCCCTGCAGCCGGGCAGGAGCACCACAGCGAGCCCTGCTCTCCGGCACAAAGCCAGGCTGGAGGACTGGTGTGGTGGGGGACGGCGGGGCCCCGCCATGCTGACCTGCACGAGGACGGTGAAGAAGACCACCACGATGGTCGTTGCCACGAAGTAGTCCTTGGCTCGCACCTTGGCTCCATCCAGCAGGATGACCAGGGCAAAGGCAACGGCCCCCCGCAGGCCCCCATATGACATCACCACCTGGTCGATGCGGTCCAGCGGCGTGAGGCGGAAGTGGTTGAGCACCCAAGTCTGGAGGATGACACCTAGGGGAGACGGGGAGGGATGCGGATGAGGGCCTGGCCTGGGTGCGTGCTCTGCAGGATGCCGCCAGGGACAGGGCTCTTACAAACCCTCTGCAAGAAACCCCCAGTCCTACCCCTGGAGCCAGGAGCGGGCTCTGGGCATCCCGGGGACTTGACAGTCCCCAGCCAGAGGCTGAGAGCTGCAGATAGCACAGGATAGGAGAGCGACTGACCCACGGCCCGGAAGAGCAGGATGAAGAGCAGGGTGCCCAGCACCAGCGCCGTGTCCCATGCCCACTTGGAGGTGTCCACGGCGGAGATACCCAGGAACATGAAGATGACGGTCTCAGAGCTGCTCGCCAGCGTTTTCATGGTGTACTTGACAGTAGTGCGGGATTTCCGTGAGATGTTGGCTTCCACATATTTCTTACAGCAGATCCCACAGAAGGTGACCCTAGAAGGTAGCAAGAGCTCGGGATTGATGTGGGCAGGGCCACACTGCCCCCTCTCCGCTCCCTTTGCACTGGCCAGCAAGTGCCAGGAGCCCTGCACGCTCACCACAGTGGGATCCCCCTCTCCCGGGTCCTCCGCCCGCTGCTCTCACTCAGCTGAGCCAGAGGGGCCGGGTCTGGGTGTGCAGCAGGAGGACCAGCCGTCACTCGGGCAGTGCTCCCACCCCATGTGGCAGCCTCCAGAGCCCTGTGCCATGTGACAGTCACGCCCGTCTCATGTCCATCTCCAAGGTGCTGCCATCCAATATCATGTGGCTGCCTACGTGTCCTGGCAGACAAAGGCTCGGCTATGGGATCTAGAGACAGGGCATACAGCACCTGCAGTGTGTCACAGACAGCGTCAGCAACTCACCAGGCGCCCGGAGCAGAGCTCAGAGGCCCACGCCCAGAGAGAAGGACAGAAAGAGCTCACCAGCACACCAGGGTTCGCAAACTGCCTGTGGTTCTCCACATACCGTGCGCCAGGTGCGCCAGCTACCACGGCTGCTCTGCTCTCTGGGCTCTGAGAATGGACAGTCAGCCTCACCCACCACCACCCTTTGCCCGCCCCCAGCTGCTGGAGCTCCAGCCTCAGGCCCTAAAGCCAGGCTGGGCAGAAATGGCTTCTTCCTAAAGCCCCCCTGCTTCCCCAGGAGCACTGCCTGCCCTCCCCTGCCACAGAGAGAGCCCCTCCTTGCCCTCGAAGGGCCAGCACTCCTGCTTAGAGCAGCACTTCAATGCCAGCCACAAATGACCCTTCCTCATTCAGTCGCAGCTTTCTCCAGGCTCTGCCAGGGCCCTTATGTGGTTCTTCCTACGCGTGGCCTGGGCCCCGGAGTTACTGCTCGTGGCCAGTGACTGAACAAAGCGAGAGGGAAATGGCCGGATCAGACGCTGGGGCACTTGGCTCCAGGATGTTCCCTGACAGGGGCTGGGGCAACAGGCCAGGGAGGGAGGAGGCAAGAGACCACAGTGCACGGGGCCCCTCGCGGACGGCAGCACCCCAGGCAGTGCCTCCGACAGGCAAGTCTCTGCATTCAGGGAGGTTCCGTTTGGTCTGAGCTGGTCAATGCGGGCGCAGAACAACATCTCTGAGAGAGCCTGGACGCTGGCCATCTCTGTGCTGCAATTGTCACTGCCTTGGGCTGCTCAAAACGTCGCCAGGGGGTGGATCTGCCCAGGGACAGAGCTCTCCTGGGACAGCATTCCAGGCAATTTACCCGCAGACAGGAACAGCGCCAGCACCTCTCAGCAGCTCCAGCCTGGCCCCGGCTGGCTGCCCTTGCCCTGGCATCTCTCCCCCGCAGCCTCTCCTCTGTCCCGCTGGGGAGGCGCTGAGAGGCTCCCAGACGGGGAGGAGGGAGCCTGCCACTATGGGGGGGGACGCTTTGTCCCAGTGCTGCCATTTCTGCTCCTTCACTCGAGTCCCCCGGACAGAGAGTCCCCGGGAAAGGCTCTTTCCCGAGTGACAGGAATCTAGTTGCTGAACCTACAAAATCAAACCAGTCTGGGCTCAGAACCCATCCAGCGACCAGGAGATCACAGTATAACGTATGCGATCCAACGCCCAGCTTCAGGGCACCGGCTTTGCAGCTCATGTGTAGCAGCAGCTCCTGGGGAGAACGGGCCGGGCACCCCCAGCTCAGTTCCTAGGAAATGGGTCCAGCGACTCGACCAGGGCCCGGGAATCTCAGACGGAGCATGCGGGGTCCGGGAGAGAGGAGGAGACACTGAACGCAAAGAGAGCCTGGGAGTCCCAGTGTCTCCTCTCGGTTCAGGGTGTTGCTGTCTCAGGCCAGGCTGACAGCAAGAACTGAACCACAGCCCCCTACGGGGCGGTGGGGGGCAGGGGGGTGCAAGCAGAGCTCTGGTAGCAGGGCAACCAGGGCCTGGAGACAGTCAGCACCTCAGGTGGGAAAGCGAGCGAGGAGTCTGAGTGCTGGAGAACAAGCAAAGAACCTTGGTGGGGGGCGAACCCTGGGGATCCCCTCACAAGCAATTAACCCGTCTATTAGGTGACTGGGTCAGGGCCATTGTCTGGCAATGTGAAGGGGAGGGGGCTGCGGATCGAAGAGTGATGTCAAGGGGAGGGGGCTGTGGGTGGGGATGGTGGAGCGACATGAAGGGGAGTGGGCTGCGGGTGGGGCTTGAGGAGCAGTGTGAACAGGAGGGCAGGGGCTCCCACAAGGATGTGCCACGCCAGTCCCACGGGTCCCAGCATCCCTCCCGCCCAGGTTGGATCTCCAGGGAAAAGCCCAAGCGTGCGGTACTCACGCGAGGATGGAGGAGAGTGAGACCATCTCGGCGGCAAGGTACGCCATGTACGCCAGCAGGAAGACGAAGAGCGGCTCGATGATGCGCACGCGCTTGGTGAACCTGGTGATCAGCGCCAGCAGGAAGGCGAAGAGCAGCCCCACGGCTGCCCCCCCGAGGCTCACCACGAAGAAGGAAGCTGGGGGGCACAAGAGCAGATCCCCACGGAGTGAGTCTTGCTGGCTGCAGCCTTGGTCTCGGCAGCAGTTTGCTTCCTAGCGGTGAGCCCTGCAGAAGGCAGCTTATATCTACCGCCAGAGGGAGCCTCTCTCCTTTTCCCGGAGACCTGCCTGCTGAGCCTGCCTTTGGAGAGGCCTCTACTGAGGACGGCTGCGCCCCAAAAGCAGTGAACCCGGCTAACTGCAGAGGTCGGGACACGCTGCACAGGGGCTGTTCTTTCTTCCTTACTGACGAATATGGAGATACGCCTACCTCGTAGAGCTGGAAGGGACCCTGAAAGGTCATTGAGTCCAGCCCCCTGCCTTCACTAGCAGGACCAAGTACTGATTTTGCCCCAAATCCCTAAGTGGCCCCCTCAAGGACTGAGCTCACAACCCTGGGTTTAGCAGGCCAATGCTCAAACCGCTGACCCTGCTCCACCCCCTTCCCCAAGGCCCCGCCCTCACTCTGCCTCGGTCACTGCATTTTTAACAGGCACGTCGCTTGTTGAATAAACCCCCTTCGCAGGAAAGCCCGTCCGAGAAGCAACGTGCTCATTAAAAATGCAGTGACAGAGGTGGAGCGAGGGCGGGGCCTTGGGGAAGGGGG
>NC_133787.1:4719030-4741772 GCF_003597395.2 Chelonoidis abingdonii | reverse complement strand
GGCGGAGCAGGAGCAGGGAGAGGTGGGGCCTTAGGGAAGGAGGTGGAGCAGGGGCAGGAAGAGGAAGGGTGAGGGCGGGGGTTTGGGGGAGGTGGCGGAGCAGGGGGAGGGAGAGGCAGGATGAGGGCGGGGCCTTAAGGAAGGGGCAGGGCAGGGGCAGGGAGAGGCGGGGCCTTAGGGAAGGGGGTGGAGCATGGGCAGGAAGAGGAGGGGTGAAGGTGTTGCCCTCGGGGTGGAGCACCCCCAGGAAAAACTAAAAGCCAGCACCTGTGTCTCTGATTCTTCCACTCTGGCCCGTGCATGCACCGCGGAGCGCCGGCCCGGCACAGATATGGCAAGCCAGCACACACAGCATAGGGAAATAGGGGGCAGGGAGCAGCTCTCTCAGGACAGAGCGCGAGGTGTGGACCTCCTCAAGGGGCACAGACCTGAGGCGCGGCAGCGTCTGATGAGGATGCCTCCAGCGGAGACAAAGGAGCCCCTCTGGGAATGTCTTGGCACTGCCTGGCATGGCAAAGCGGGAGATATTGGACAGTCCACTGGGAGTGAGGCGTTCACCCCGATTCCAAACGCCGCCTCCCCTGCCCACAGGGGGAGGCAAAGGGGAGCTGCAGCCCCTCCCCAGGATCAAAGGCAGCCACCAGGCCCCGGGGAACAAAAAGCAAAACCTTCTCCTGTGCGTTTCCAGCCTCCACCCCCTGCAGCCTCCACCCCCACACCATCCCTAGCTGCCAAACCTCCCGCTCGCCCCCCCAAGCAGCTACACAAACAGCCCACAGGGGCAAACCGAACTTTTGGGGGCAGCAAAAATCTGTGGAACTGAATCTATAAATAAATACCCCAAGAATTACAGGCTTGGTCAGGGGATTTCAACTATGCTACTTTGGGTGACGCCTACTAACACTTCAGGTACAACAATGGAAAAACCAGACAGGGCGGATGACCCATCAGCAAGAACAATGGACTGTGAAAAGCTTGGCCTTCTTGGGGACGTGCCAGACTGCCCTTGACTCATGGACGCTGTGATCCTACAGAGTCAGGGGGTCTTGTCACCTGACACTAAACATTACCTGGGACTTCTTGTGACTTTCCACTGGAAGGGAAGCGGGGATCAAGTTTGGGGAACAAAGGATTCCCGCCTTGTGTAAATCCTATTTAAAGGTGGGGAGGAAGGCAAATGCGTCTCCTCCTCCTCCTCTCCATGGCCTGTCTGCCCAAGAAGAAAGAGTGGTAAAGCCACCTGAAGGGAAGGCGAGTGGGAGTCCAGACTGAGACGGGGTCCAGTCTGAAAAGTAATATAACGAACTCTGAACCACAGAAACTTTGCAAGCTGCCTAAAATAACATTTAGGGTGAGAATTTACATTGTGTAATCTGTTTCTTAAATCTATTGAGCTTAGCTTGCATATTTTGGTTTATTTGGTCAGTAATCTGCTTGGTTCTGTCTGTTCTCTCTTATATTCACTTACAATTCACCCTTTGCAGTTACTAAGCTTATTTCTTGTTTATAATATAACCCCAGTTTCTATAATTTCTAACGTGGGGGGGGGGAAGTCATGCACATCTCTCTTCACATTGAGGGAGTGGGCGAATTTTATGAGCTTGCGCTGTACAAATATTTCTATACAGTGCAAGACAGGGTTAGTTCGGGTTTGTCTCCCAAAAGGGGTGTGCACGTGAGTGCTGGGGGAGCCCCTCACACAGAGCTGACTTCAGTCTGTGTCTGCAGCAGGGTGGTGGGTGTGTGTCGGTCAAGAGGCCGGTGAGCCTAATCCAGCAAAGCAGGGAGAGGGAGCCCAGGCTGATTGAGCAGGAGAGGCTCAGTGAAACCCCAGCACATCAGTTGGCACCCAGAAGGGGGGTCTAACCCGTCACACCAATCAGCCAAAACAAGCCTCCACCTATGGCTGGAGACCAGAGGCTGATGTTTGCTGCTGTATGATCTGTGAAACGAGACACGGGCACATGCTACAACAGGGGTGGGCAAACTTTTTGGCCCAAGGGCCACATCGGGGAATAGACCTTGTATGGCGGGCCATGAATGCTCACAAAATTGGGGCTGTGGTGCGGGAGGGGTTGATGGCTCTGGTTAGGGGTGCAGGCTCTGGGGATGAGGAGTTTGGGGTGCAGGACGGTGCTCCGGGCTGGGATCATGGGTTTGGAGAGCAGGAGGGAGATGAGGGTTGGGGTGTGGGGAGAGGCAAAGGGGGTGCAGGCTGGAGTGCCGGAGTGGGCCCAAGCCGCTGGCAGTTTGCCCACCCCTGTGCTACAAGTTGGCCAGATACTCGGGGTGGGTTGGGACTGGCCTCGTAACCTCGGCCGGTTCATCTCCTGACCAGAGCCCTTAGCCATGGTTAAGGTGTGTTGGGCTAGTATAAAAACATAGAATCGTAGGACTGGAAGGGACCTCGAGAAGTCGTCTAGTCCAGTCCCCTGCACTCCTGGCAGGACTAAGGATTATCTAGAGCAGTCCTTCTCAAAGCAGTGGTCCGCGGACCGGTGCCGGTCTGCGAGCCATTGGCTGCTGGTCCGCGGCGAGTTTCCTCATAAGAGCGTCAAATGGGATAATAATATGGCACCAGTCCCTGGCACATTGGAAAAAAAAATTGCCGGTCCCCCACATGAGCTAGCTTGAGAAGCACTGGGCTAGACCATCCCTGACAGGTATGTGTCCAACTGGCTCTTAAAAACCTCCGATGATGGAGATTCCACAACCGCCTTAGGCAATTTATTCCAGTGCTTAACCACCCTGACAGTTAGGAAGTTCCCCACCCCGTCTGTCCGTCCACAGAGCTCCTTGGGGGCAGGGCTGCCTATGGGGCAAGTGGCCTGCGTGCCAGGGACGCTGTCAGACACAGCCAGCACGGACTTCTGGCCAGGTGTATGCACAAAGCAAACGGTTAGAAGCTGCACCCTGGCTGTCTCCCACGGAGCTGGCAATGGCACCTGAGATCTGCTTCTGCAGCCTCTACTTAAGACTCACTTGACTCACCCAGCCAAGAGAGCTAGGAGAGAGCTCCTGGGTCACACCTCCCCTGTCTCTGCCAGCCGGCCACGGCTGTTCAGAGTACGTGGTCCCGTCCAGTTTACACGTCCCAAGCAATGGGACTTCCAGCACCTCCCCTGGGAAGCCAGTCCACCGCAGTCCCTTCCAATGGCACGGCATCTGCCCAGCTCACCCGCCTGCCCGTTCCCTCTCCTCACGGCCTGCTCCCCCCCGGACCCACAGCGAGTTGGGAATGTCAGGTCCTTTCTAAGCCTGTCACGTTCTCTTAAGGACTTGGGATCTTCAAGCATCTGACCCTGGAGACCGGCTGTGTGCTTGGCCCAGCACCCCAGTGAGCTGCCCAGTGGGTTGTATGGGGCAGGGCAGGCAGATGAGTTCTTTACAATGCCCTGGAGGGGACGTCGTCCTGTGTGGCCCACCATGCAGGCTGTCAAAGCAGCCACCCTCCTGTCACCGGCCCAGGGCTGAATGGAGGGCACTGCCTTCACGTAGTGCTCCCCAGTGTCAGCCAGTCTGGTCTCCCCAGCAGGGGGAGCTGGCAGCCACGCCCGCTCTACACACCCTCCAGCAGAGAAAGCAGGCCCGGGGACAGCGTGGCTAACAGAGAGGGGCTGGAGACACACTCACCAACACCCTTCAGGTAGTCTGTGGCCTGGACATGCGCAGGGCCCATCTCCACAAAGGAGTTAAAGACTTTGTACAGCACCTGCAAGGCAAAACAATGGGTTTAGCCCAACGCCTGGGCTCCGATGGACCAAAAGCCCCTCCTTGACTCTAGCCTGTGCTGTCTTAGGCAGCGTGAGGATGTGTTTCTCCTTTGGGGCATATGACCCTGCCTCTTGGGCGGATGAGAAGCAGGGAGGCAGCAGACTCTGTGCTCTCCGGGTGTGGGGCTTCCTAGCCGAAGGGACACAGGGCCAGAGTGGAAGTGTACGTCTCCTGCTGTCACCTGCTCTGGATCTGCCTAGGGCGATTGCCCAGCTAGTCCTGTGCTGGGCTCTCCCGAGCACACACTGAAGCACCAGGGGGTGGTGTGGGGTGTGCAAACCCCTTTGGCTCATCTCTTGATCCAGCTGTGAAGCCACGTTGTTCGGGTGACTGCTGGCCTGTTACCCACTCTGCTCCTACGGTATCCTATCTCCTGGCGCCTTGGAGACTCCCTTGCTCCATGCCCACAGCAGGGCAGGGCTATCACTGAGACGGCAAAACCCCGAGCTGGGCACAGTCCTATGCCCTGGAGGACAGGACGTCCCACTGAGGAGAGGGCTCTGGACACGCAGACGGTAGAGACCACGGAGAGTGGGAGGAGCGTGTCCTGTCTGGGCCTTTGGGGCCAGGAACTTTCTGCCCCAGTCGGCAGCTCTAGGACTAGAGGAGAAGCTCCCGCTATCTGGCAGCTGCAGCATGGATGTCTCAGGCCTCCAGCCAGAGAGCGCAAGACACCCTCTAAGCACAGAGCCCTGGGCCATACTCACCACAGTGACAGCGTCGTTCAGCAGGGACTCCCCGAACACGATGATGAAGAGGGTCTCGTTGATGTGGACTTCCTCAAAGACAGCCAGCACCGCCACAGGGTCCACGGCCGAGATGAGGCTGCCAAAGAGCAGGAAGTCCATCAGGCCAGCTTCCACGTCCTTGTCTGCCAGGACAGAAACACACCACTCAGGGCACCTTGGAAGGGGGCATGGACTGAACTCCAGCCTCCTGCATCTCCAGCAGCACCCACCTCACACAGCCCATGGTAAGCAGACCAGGCTTCATGCCCTAAGGGCCCAGCCAGACACACCAGGGAGTGAGAGAAGCAAAGGAAGGACCCCACCCATCCTGCACAGAGCTGGGGCAGATGCCTGCGCTAGGGAGGCCGTTATCACGGCACACAGAGCAAAGCCAACCTAGCAGGCCCTGATAAACAACAAGCCTCGTGTCTGCTCAGTGGTGACCATGGAGTGGGCAGGAGATCCCACGTGTCTGTCTCTGCACATCACGGCAGACATGGCACAAAGCGGGGCTCCTGCTGTCGGCAGCAGCTATGCCAAAGGGCTCAGAAGGGACCCTCCCCTGTTCCTAGAGAAATTCTCCAGTCTCCAGGGCCGTCCTTAGCCATAGGCAGAATAGGCAGCCGCCTAGGGCACCACTAGGTCTGGGGGCACCGCTCTGCTGGGAGCCCAGACAGACGGGAAGCAGTGGAGCATGTAAGAGCAGGGCTGCTGGGCCCTAGAGAGAGCCGAATGCAGCACAGTCTGAGGGAGGGGATTGGCTGCTGTGGTCTCTGGGAAGGGGTGGGGGAAGGAACTCACTTGTAGGGTGACCAGATGCCCCAACTGTATAGGGACAGTCCCAATTTTTTAGTTTTTTTCTTATATAGGCTCCTATTCCCCCCACCCCTGTCCCGATTTTTCACACTTGCTGTTTGGTCACTCTAGGTGGGGGTAATTGGTACCTAGATGAGACAAAGCCCCAAATATCAGGACTGGCCCTATAAAATCAGGACATCTGGATCTGGTCACCCTAGCTAGGGAGTGTGTCTCTCTCCCGGGCTGGCAGTGATCCATCTCATCTGTGGGGGAGCTGCACAGGGAAGGATGAGCTGCTGTGGCTCCATGGGTGCCCCGTCCCTGAGATCAGATGCTGTGCTAACTTCACCATGGTCCGTTGGGCTGGCGGTGGTGCCCATTGGCGTGTGATCGGACCTGAGGGTTTGCTGCTGCTGTTCATTGCACCCAACAGGTGCATTTGGGGTCCTGCAAGTTGCCACCTACCCTCCTCACTGCAGCTGTTGACCACAGCTGGGGGTGAGCCCAAGCATGAAAGCAGTACTGCATTGCCATTAGATTGCATTACACATTTGTTTGCCAAAAACTTGCTAAAATCCTGAATCAATTTCATATTTTTTTTAAAAAAATCAATATCTATGCCAAAATAGAAATAGTTTGACAATTATTTGTGATAAGTTGGTATGGAAGGGAGTGGCCAATATTTCATCAGAGAACAAAAAATGTTGAAATGATTTTCCTATAGCTGTTACTGCTAAACAGAGCCTCCAACACTGTATAATGCTCATCTCTTACTAAGTATAGACAGGGGTCGCAGGTGTGACCGGATTTTGGTGGCATACGCGGTGGCGAGGGCTTAGCCGGCCACTGCTCTGGGGTTCGGCTGCTGCGCATGTGCCTCCCGGTAGCACCGCCCACTCAGCGCCACTGTGGCTGGGGACCTAGGAACCAGGCTGGCAGCGGGTAGAGTGCGGCTGGTGATACACTGGCGGTGAGCACTCAACCACTATCTGGCCTGGTTCATTCATTCAGCTTGGTAGGTGGGTGAGCAGAATATCTCATGAAATAGGAAACAAGAGCAATTCTAATTGAAAAGTGCAGAGAACAGAGCAGTGGTCCCACTTTTTCGTCTGGCGGTGCCAGATGAAGGACTGGTGGGGGGTGGACGAGAATCCCAAAATGTCCGAAGTTAGATGGAGATCGCTTGGATGACGCTGCTTTGTTGGCGGCAGTGGCGTCTCAGTAGGCCGTCTGCTGCTTGGAAAAAGCGCAGAGATTTTGGTGGCATTTTTGAGATGCTGTTGCCGGCAGTAGCGAGTGCACTGAGAGGCCAGAGGGCATGGACTCGGGAACGATGTGAGGACTCCCTGACCGTAGAGAGCTCCTGAAGCTAGGCGTCCGCTTTTGATTTAACATGGATTTGTGAGAAGTATGACGAATTTGAGTACTGTGTCATCAGGTGCACAACAGCGGCAAATGAATGATGGTATTGTACAGTTTATCATACAAGCAAACTTGTTGACGATATATCGTAATCATGTCATGCATTCGTATTCTACCTGACAATTCTCTGTAACGTAGCATCAGAAGAGGGTTTCTCCAAACTAAGTCTACATTAAAAATACCATCCGTCTACTAGGCGTCAGGCAACTACTTGATTGGTCTTACTATTCTTGCAATCAAACAGACATACTTTGTCTTTGTCATAAATGACTTATTCTGATGTTGGCAGCAAACAACCAGAAGATTGCTTTTAATTAAAAACAATCTTGTTTCAATACCTGCTTCATATAAATTCAATAAATGTTGACAAATATAAAAGATTATTTATTTCATCATTTGTCAAATCAGAATTTTGTCTATCGCTACCACTTTAGTATGTGTCCATCAAGCCATTAAGAGTGCTTAATTTAAGTTAACTGGTTTAACAAAACATGCATGTGGCAAGTTTTCCAATAGTGTAAGCTTATGTTTGTGTTGCTAACAGCAAGACAGGCACAGGGGCACCAGCTTAATAATCCCGCCTAGGGCACCATAACTCCTAAGGACGGCCCTGCCAGTCTCCATTTTTTTCTGCTTGGTCTCAATTCTGAATAAGCAGGAGCCAGGCCACTCCAAGAGGAAATATGCAGATCTTGAGTACACTCAGTGCTAACATAGGATGAAAAGTTCAGTTAATTGGCAGACTGCCCAGGAGTGCTAAGATGGCACCCTGGCAAAAGGCCCAGTAGGTGAGAGGATCGGCAGAATCATAATGCTGAAGTCAACAGCAACTGTGAGCATGTGCAGAATGAAAAGGGTGACAGAAAGGTTAACAGCCTGAGTCTGAACTGACATGGGCCAGTTTGGGGCTGCTTCTTCTGGTAGCTGAAGATGAGGTGATGTGGGTTAGAACAGTATAAATACTACTGTGCTGACAGGCAGCCAGTCAGTCAGGAGCCAGTGAGGAAAGCGATCGGGAGAAGACGGAGTAAGAGGGAGGAGCCAGCAAGAAGAACTGCTGGAAAGGAGTTAGAAGAGTGGCTGCTGGGAAAGAGAGATCGGAGAGCAGACAGAGGAGCCACTGAACAAATTTTGTAGCAGAGTGAGAGAATCCACCAAGAGAACCAAGTGGCAACAACTACGAACAGCGAAACAGAGCTGAGGGAGAGTGAATTTGGAACGCTAACAGCAGCTACAAAGTTTGAAGAGAGAGTGACGCTTAAAATCCTGAGGAGAACTCTTCTGGGAGAAGCTGCTTCAGCAGCAAGCAGCAGCAACTAAAGAAAGATGTCAAAGGATTTGCAAAATAAATTAGTTTTATTATAAGTATTAGTGTGTGTGCGCGCAATAATAAGAATTCATAGAATATTGTTATTAATTGACATTTATTTATGTAAAATCTAAAGTATAATTGAAGAACTACTGTCAATGATTGGTTACAGACTGGCCATTTGTAGAAAAGTGGTTCGCTTAGAATCATTTAAACTGTATGTTGTGGTTCGAATGCTCTTTTAACTTGCAATAACGGATGTGTGTCTTATTTAGGACTTTAGATTATATTGTATTAGGGATTATTAGTTACAAGAATACTTCTGTGTCAATCACTCTATCGGAAGGTTAGATCCGTGTCCTTCAAGTGTTTCCTTAACAACTCTGGAGACTCAGATCCCAGGAAAAGCAGATTGAGGGGGCAAACGGGTGGTTATTTTAGGGCACCCCAGAGCCTAAATTTCAGGGTAACACCCTGGCAGAGCTGCTAGGAGCTGCCCTTGACATCACCATCCCCCTTGTCTGCCCACCCAAGCTTGCCGAGGTGCTGGAGCCTAGATGAGGTTCTGCTAGCAGTGCTGGGACCCCACCAGTTCCCTGCAGCCTGGGGAGGATACCAGAGGAGGGGGTGGTGAGGAGGTTGTGGGCTGAGGGAGAGAGAGACTGCACATGTGAAAACCTTGCCCTGGGGTCCAGGGAGTGGCACTGGCTGGTCCTGAGGGAGCAGCAGCCTCGAAGAGTCACCAAGCAGCCCCTTGGGGGAAAGGGGTGAGTAGCAGGGAGTGGGGGAGGATTCGCTCTGGGACGGTGATGGCTCAGTCTGAGCAGTGATTGCCAGCCAATGCACAGCCATATCTGGGATGTGCTGCAGCTGCCGGAGCTGTAACAGGCACAGCACAGTCGGTGGCCACCCAAGAGCTCAGGGGCACATGGGGATGAGGGGTCAGATAAGAGGAATTTCTCCACTAAAATCCCTGAGCTCCTCAATGGTGGGTGTGAACCCTCCCTGGACCTCGCGGAGCCTCCGGCTGCAGGACTATGCCGGGAGTATGCAGCACTCCTGCCCTTGACCAGTTTTGTTCCTTTCTCATTCCCTGGTTTGTTGTTTGATGAACCCCTGGATCACCTCACAGTGTCAGAGGTGCTGAGCGAGAGGGAGCCTGTGGTCAGTCTGAGGTTAACTCCTGGGCTTGAAATGAAAAGCAGAGGCAAGGGAAGCACATGAAGCAGCAAACAGAGAAGAGCAAAGGCCTTTGTATGTATCTCATGAGCACAGTCGAAGCTTGACGAGCTTAAGAAGGCGAAAAAGCCAAACACAGATGATTTGCAAGCTCCATCCAGTCTTCAACTGCCAGGCAACATCGCAGACAACTGGAAAAAATTCCGACAGCGGTTTGAATTGTATTTAGCAGCCACAGGGGAAGAGCAGAAAAATGATAAAGTGAAATCATCAATCTTTTTGCATATTGTTGGGGAGGAAGCATTGGATACTTATAACAACTTTAAATTTGAAGAAGATGAAAGCATGAAGTAAAATACGATCTGAGGAGCACTGTGTGACATTCTATTCCTTGGAGGAGCACTCTGTAACTCTCATATTCCTCATTTACACATAATTGTATGTCATGGGAGGTATCAGGGGAAAGTTTATGATCTGCTTAAAGTCTCTGCTCTATCTAAATATGTAGATCATTAGTGCATATAAAGTTAAGAGATTGTGTTGTATGGTTGTCACTAAAACATGCTGTAAATTGGGGAATCGGTCAGATATTAGCTCCCCAGAGGCAACAGCAAGGAAAATAACCAATGCCCGGGTGGGATGTCAAACAACCAGCAACAGACATTGTCCAGCAAGGGAGCTACAAGGCAACGACTCACCTGCATGAGGCCACCCCAGGGGAATTGCTCAACCTTGCCTGGGGACTCAGCAATGCCTCAGACATGTTTTCCAGGCACATGGACTAAGGGTATAAAACAGAACTCTGCAGCTCCATACTGCATCTTTTCCTCTCTCGCCGTCCCACCTACGCTGCAAGCAACAAGGACACTGAAAACACTGAAGACTCCAACAGAGGAGACTGGCCCAGGTTTCAGGCATGAAATGTGATACCCAGGGGGGTGAGAAAAACTGCTTAATCTAAATGTTGCCCAGTCTAATAGGGTTGAGAGTTCAGACTGCATGCTTATATTCTGTTTTCTTTTGGTAACTAACTCTGACTTTTTGCCTATCACTTATATTCCCTTAAAATCTATCTTTTGTAGTCAATACATTTGTTTTATTGTTTATCTTTACCAATGAGTTGCCTGAAGTGTTGGTAAATCTGCTCAGGTTTTACAAAGGCTGACGTATGTCCACTTTCCATTGATGAAGTGGTGAACCAAGTAATAAACTTGCACTCCTCGTCTTGAGCAGTGCAAGACGGTACAGCTGGAGGGTGCAAGCCAGGGAGCTGGGAGAATTGGGCTGGTGCCTTTCTCTGTGTGACTCATGAGTGGGCTCTGGGAGCATTCATGCAGTCTAGCTGGGTGTAGGGCTTGACACCCGGTTGTGCTGAGTGATCACAGCGCCTGGAGGGGTTTGCTGCTTGTCACTAGCAAAGCACTGTGAGAGACAGACCAGGCTGGAGAGTTAAGGGGGCACAGCAGTCTCACAGTCCCAGGCTACACCCCGGGGATCCCGTCACATACTGCATGCCGAAGAAGAGTGAGACCTTTGAGACAGATGGATTTTGTACATGCATGAAAAGCTGACGACACCAGAGAGCAACGTCACAGAATTAAGGAGCATCACTAAAACGTGTGTCTTTGGAGAGTCTCTGGTCAGAGACAGAATCATTTGTGGCATTACAGACAATGTGATAAGAGAGAGAGGGTTCTGTGAAGATTTAACTTTAGAAAAAGCAGCTCTCCAGATAGGCAGAGCAGCAGAAACTGGGAAAGCACAAGCCAAAGAGCTGAATTCACCAGAAGGGGTTATCCGTGTAGTAAGCACAAAAGAATATAGCTAGAAAAGGTCAAATCAAAGCGTGGAACCACTCACTGTGAAAACCACTGCTGGGGGACACTGGGTGCAGACAGCAACATGGAAAGTTGTGAGTCACAGCATGGCCCCAGACAGTGTGTTGTCTTTGGGAAACTGTCATAAACATAGGAAAAACAATCATTTTGCAAAATGCTGCAGGTCCCAAAAGCAGAAAAGTGACGTGCGTTAAGTTGAAGACAACCTAGTTGAGGACTTTTACACACACGTGCTGGGCTCTAGCAAGCCTGACGAGAGGGACTGGATACTACCCATGACAGCGAATGAAACAATTCCACTGAAACTGGACACAGGAGCTCAGGTCATGGTTCTGTCTGAACAGGATTAAGACCAAAACTGGAACAAATAGACCAGTGAAGAGGAGGTGAATTGCTCGCAACCACCATAAAAACAACATGTACATAATCCCATTCACTGCAGTGCCAAAGGACGGGACATCAGTTTTAGGTCTGGCTGCCTCGGAAAAACTCAATCTGGTAAAACAGGTGCTCTCACTACAAGATCATATGGACCCTGGCTATGGGGCACTCTTTTGGGAATATCATGATCTGTTCCAAGGGTTGGATTGTTGTAGGGTGAACATACAATCCGGATAAACAAGCAGGCCCCTCCAGTTTCCATCCATCTAGAGAGGTGCCATTTGCACTCCGTGATAAACTTAAGGCTGAGAGCAATGCAAGTAATACCAAAAATGGAGGCGCCAACGGAACGCGTGAACTCCCTAGTCATTGTGGAGAAAAGCAACAGCCAGCTACACTCATGCTTAGATCAGCGAGACTTCAACAAGGTTAAAAAAGAGAGAGAACATTTCAAACTGCGAACCAGAGAAGAGATTATGGCTCAATATTTCAGCACATTGGCTGCCTCTTCGGGATTCTGGCAGCTAAAATTAACTGGAGAGAGATCAAAACGATGCATATTGAATGCCCCATTTGGAAGATACAGACTCTTACGCCTACCCATCAGCATAGCTTCAGCACCAGAAGTGGCCCACAAAACCATACATCTGATTCATGAACTTATTAATGGTGTCAACACCTCAGTGGCACGCTTGGGAAGCATGGGGCTTGAGAACGCAGTGTAGGTGTGTGCGCATCTCACTACAGACTCGCTAGTGGGTTTTTTTTATTCTTTTGTCATCCTGGCATGTTGTTTAATGAACCCCCAGATCATTCCAGGCCTCCCTGACATGAGTGGTATGGCCAGTGGCATGGCCAGTTCAGTTACCATCCAACTCCAGCTGCCCTGCCACCGGCCCCACTTGTTGCGATAGGGGCAGATATCCTGGGGCCCAAATCACTTACCCATCAGCCCCGCTTGCTTCACACCCCAGAGGGCGGCTCCGGTGGCGAAGGAATTCCACAGCGTGCCAATGACCGCGTAGGTCAGGATTGCCCCAAGATTGTCAAAGAACAGCCGGCTAGGCATGAAATAGCCCGAGTCCAGGACGATGGGGGGCAGGAGGAAGAGGAAGAACATGCTTGGCTCCAGCTGGTACTCGGCTCTCTTAGTGATGGCCAGAACAATGCCCCCGAGGCCAAGACCCAGCAGGATGAGGAGGCAACTCTCAGGGACCACGGACGTCACCTTCTTGGACAGCTGGAACACTGCAGTGCAGACAGGGAACAGGGGATCACTGCGGGGCCCCAAGCCCCAGCTTACAACACTCTGGGAGTGTGCCACCATCCTCAGTGCACTGACACTGCAACAGGGCTTCCTCAAAGGACTACTTGGGGTCCTGGGGAATGAGGGAACATCCTAGCCTGCCCCATGGCCATGTACACATGGCCCAGCTGGGCACCGCTGTCCCAGGACAGCCCAGCTGCCCCATGGCCCAGCTGGGAACAGGTGTCCTGGCACTCCATGCAGTTGGCTATAGGGCACTCCTAGTTCATGCTCTAAAGAAGCAGAGACATTTAAGTCCCTCTGTTCTTTCAGGCTCTTGTCTGCCATGCTGAGGGTCAGTGGTTAGTTTATTATCTGACTCCTAGGTTCTATCTATCTATTTCCTGTTAACACCAAGTAATTCATTTTCTGTTATTTTCTTCCAAATTGTCACCTTTGGTATTGTACAGAAACTGAAGACTCAATCGATCAGTATTTCTGGTTGTCCTGCAGGCAGCCCTCTGTTCACCCCACTCCTGCAGCCCAGACGCTTCCCTGAGGAACGGTCAGCAGGACTAACGCTCCCTTCGCAGAGAATGGAATGACCCTCCAAGCAGCCACAAGAGCCTTCTCTGCAGCAGCCTCAGCCAGCAAAGAGGACACGTCCGACCAACTGTTGCAGAATACACACTATCGAATCCCCAGACAGCGGTGCACAGCTTCCCCCAGAGTGACTTGTGTGCAAAAAATACAACATGCAAAAAAGGTGCTAGCGTGGCACTGGACTGAGAGGGTATTTCTAAGTGATTTATTCCACTTAGGGTCTGGGACTGACTCTTAAACGGCTACTGAAGGGGACTGTTGGGCAAACAGCTCATACTGCAACGCCAATCCACCAGCTGTGTGACAAGGGCAAACAGCATGCACACAGCAACGCTGGGCAGGACAGAAGCTGCATGCTGCTGACCTTGTCATACCCTTTGCCAGCCAAGACGATCTCCCCTGGAAACTACATTGCAGCACAGAGCCCTCCTGGTCAACCTAGTGAAGACCAGCCATGATCTTCCCCAAGAAACCGCCAAGCAAACAGGCACAGACAGTGACTTCTGCCCAAGTGATCAGTACCTGGCCTGATAGTGAGTGCACTAGAGGTCTCAGTCTGGGGTGCTACCGGGGCCATGTTGTTTGGGTGTTGGGAGCTTTTAGGTGTTTTCTTTGAGCTTAAAAACTAGGAGGCCTGGAGCCGTGGCCAAGTACGACCCTCCCCTGGACTGGGAGCACGTTACTGATCAACACTTGAAAACCTTGCAGCAGACATCCACTGTTCGGCTCACCGAGATGCCCAGCACGTCCCAGGCTTGGCATGATGTTGGACAGGGATCACTGAGCTTTGCCCACAACTCCAGGGGAGCTCCAAAGCCTTTGAGCTCCGTGTCTTCGATTGGCTCGCACTGGCATGAGGATCCCTAGCCCCCAGCACTGGCCCCAGCTGGGCGCTGGAGAAGGGCTTGCAGCAGTCGATAGTAACAGGATCACTGAGCAAGCAGAGCCATCCTCAGTGAGCACAGGGAGCGAGCACGGCCCATCAGCCAGTCTCAGCTGCCTTGGGCCCTGCGGGTGGGATGGGATTCGCTGCCCCTCGCAGGGGCGTCTCTCTGGTAACATGGCACCTTCCCGCACACACACGTGCCAACACAGTGGTCTCCCCATTACCAGTTGCTGCTGGGAAACCGTCTCCTGGCTTCAGGTCGATCACCAGTGCCACCCCGAAATGCAGGCACAAAGTCTGTGATGGGATGTTAGATGGGGTGGGATCTGAGTTACTACAGAGAATTCTGTCCTGGGTGCTGGCTGGTGAGTCTTGCCCACATGCTCAGGGTTTGCTGCCATCATATCATAGCTTTCTACTCAGATTTGAACCTTAGCGTTCATAAAATGAGAAGCTAGCATGAAACCTCCAAGCTTAATTACCAGCTTGGATCTGATATCACAAAAATTCCAGTGTTTGTGTCACTCTGGTCTCCCCAAACCTCTTCCTGGGGGGCACCCCAAGACTCAGATGCCCTGGTCTTCACAAAGGGAAATAACCCCCCTCCCTTGTCTTCTCTTTACTTCCTCCCAGCTTCCCCTCCGTGGGTTATCCTGGAAGATTCCTGTACTTAAATCCTTGAATACAAAACAGGAGGGCAATTTACCTTCCCCTCCTTCTTCCCCTGAGGCTGCACAGATTCACCCTCCGTAAATCTAACACAAAGAGAATTTCCCTTCCCTTCGTTCCTTAGCCTACCCAGAGAAAACTCAAACAGGCCCATCACTTCCTCTTCCCAATGCTGGTTGTGCCCCTCACGCTGTCTCTCACACAGCTGGCATGCCCTGCCATCACCCTCCCTGTATCTGCATCTCTCCCAGAAACCCTCCTCTGCAGCAACACCCCCAAGGAGTGAGTCAGACATGTATTTATACCCACAGAACGATCCAGCACCCCCATGCTGTGTGCTAGCCTGGCTGAGGGGCCGCGTGATCTCCCTGCGGTGTCTCCGGCCCCGCTCTCACTACCTCTCAGCACTGGGCCACTGCCCCCTCAAGGCAGCATGCCTGAAATGCCCTTGGATGCTTTTAGGGGCGTGGGGGTGACCTGCCTCTGACTGTACAATCAGGTCCTGGCACTGAGAAGTATGCAGTGCTGTGAATGGTGAGCGACAGATAACAGGGGCTCTGCACATGGCTCGCCTGTCCCCGCTCAGTCTTCTCCTCTCAGGTAAACAGTCCCAAAGCCCCCTTTGCCTCGCTGGGTGTGATGCCAGGACTTAGAACGGGACTGGCCCTTCTGCAGACAGAGTCAGGAGGAAAAACTGACCCCAGCATGAGGGTTCGCGGGCCATTTCCTGCCAACTCTGCAACGCCAGGCAGGCAACTCCAATGGCCCTGGAGAGCCCATGGCAATTCCACGGAGGGGTGCAGATTGTCCCCTCACAGCAAGCACAACAGGAAGGCTGGGCCATAGACATCTCAGAAAGCAGAGCGCAAACCAAAGCTGTTGTGGAGGAAAGGGTGTGCCAGGTTGGTCACGCCCGGGCCTCAGGCTCAGAGCACACCCTGCAGCTGGGCCCTGGGAGCAACCCCAGGGAGAGACACGAGGGGCATGTGGCCCACTCCTGACGTTACCAGCACAAGCTCTGAGAAGAAGAAGAAAGATGAAGGCCCCAGCCATCCCTTCCACTGAACACTCGCAGGATCGGTATCTAGAGCCTTTTGCACCCAGGACGCAAAGCCCGTGCAAAGAGCCATGTTCCACAGGGGAACAACCTGCATTTTCCATTTTTTTCATGTGCACCCTCCTCCTCCATCCCCACTGGCACTCCTGGCTCCCGAGGCGGAGAACAGGCTAGCTCTTTGCATGGGGCAGAGCTGGGCCGGTCTGACAGACCACAGCGCAGTTTGAAAGCGGAGAGGGATTTCACTGCTAAAAGAGCAGCCCTTAGGCTCAGCCACACACAGCCCAGGTGAAGGGGCCATTCTGCCCCCCGTCAGCTCCATGTCTGCAGGTAGCTTCCACTAGCTAGAACACCCAGACAGGCCAAAGGGGTCCGTGTGCATGAGAGACGCAGCCCCGGGGAAGGTGCCGTACTCAGCTCACTGCAGGAGACAGAATCTGCTTCCCACAGGAAGAGAAGAGAACTCTGGGGTGCGTCCCCAAGGGGCTCAGGGGCTCCACCCCCAGGCTGGGGATCAGAGCAATGGGAAATCCAGCTCCACTCGGCTCCCCCTGAAGACCTACACCCCTTCCCACCCCCAGTCCTCACAGCCATTCCAGGAATCCCATCCCACCTGCGCATGAGGGAGCAGGAAATGCTGCTGCTAACAGGACATGGCTTCCCCTCCCGGGGCAGAGTCTGTATCTGCCCTTGGGTCATAAGGCGCTAACCTTAGCAGAGAGCTCTGCTCTGTTCAGGGTTCATTCCATGTCATCTCCTGCCCTCCATGTCCCCCTTATCCTGGTGTCATGTTATGTGCCTCAGGTGGTGAAAAGGGGGGACCGAGATGCCTGGAAAGGATGAAGTGAGATCACAGAATATCAGGGTTGGAAGGGTCTTCAGGAGGTATCTAGTCCAACCCCCTGCAGGACCAATTCCCAACTAAAACATCCCAGCCAGGGCTTTGTCAAGCCTGACCTTAAAAACCTCTAAGGAAGGAGATTCCACCACTACCCTAGGGAACCCATTCCAGGGCTTCACCACTCTCTGAGTGAAAAAGTTTTTCCTAATATCCAACCTAAACCTCCCTCACTGCAACTTGAGACCATTACTCCTTGTTCTGTCATCTGCCACCACTGAGAACAGTCTAGATCCATCCTCTTTGGAACCCCCTATCAGGTACTTGAAAGCAGCTATCAAATCCCCCCTCATTCTTCTCTTCTGCAGACTAATGTCAGTTTTGGATCGCCTCATACAGAAACGATGTGACGAATTGGAGAGGTCTGCGAGGGTAACGAAAATGATCAGGGGCTGGGCACATGACTCACAAGGAGAGCTAGGAACTGGGGAACAGAGGGATACTATTCTCTCCGAATCTGTATGCATGCCTACTTATATAGCCAAATGCCATCTGGCTTCGTGGCAACAAGGGCAACTGCTGACTCTATCAGCTTTAGTCACGTACCCAGTCCTTTTCTGCAGAACTTGCTGTGAGCATCGGTCCCTAGTCTGTAGCATGGTGGGATTTTCGTCCTAAGTGAGACTCTGACTTGCCTTGTTGAGCCTCTTCAGGTGTTCTTTTGCCAGTCCTCTAATTGTCAGGTCCCTCTATTATCTAGCCCCGTTCTACAGTGTATTTTCATCCTCAGTTAGGTCATCTGCAACTTGTGAGGGTGCCGTCCACTCCATTTCCGTCTTATATAAAATATTGAACAGAACCGGCGGAATCTTGGGGATCGGCTGTTATGGTGCCATAGACATGGAGCGTGTACTACCATTTGAACGCGAATCTAGCAGCTTTCTCTCCACCTATAGTCATATTCTCGCATTATTCTTAACTTAATGCAGGTATGTGGAAGGACGTTCAAACCGTTTTGCTAAAGTAAAGGAATTAACACTCTTGCTGTCCTCATCCCGACCGATTATTCCTCATAGAGGCAATTCGGTTTGAGTCAGGCATGATTTGCCCTTGGTGAATCATGTAAGGTCTGATCACTTTCCTTCTCAAGTGTCAGTTGATTCCTTTGAGACTGCTCCATGATTGTTCGATGTCCCAGATGATCCTGGCAGTACCACCCACTGCTCAAGGGAAGGTGAACTCCCAGTCATGCCAATCTTTGACCGGGGGGAATTCTTCTGCCCCAGTATGTGGTCAGATAGCTCAATGGTGGCAGCTGAGGACGGAGCTAGACGGGTGCCTTGAGGGCCAGAGAGGGACCAGGTGCGTGCCCTGACCCAACACCGTGCCAGCCAGAGCCTCCTTATCCTAATAGATAGGTGTCGGCGTGGCTCGGAGGATAGCGCAAGCAATACTCAAGGCGTGAGGTGTGCAGGGCCTCCGCTGAGCCGCCCGGACTGAGCTGAGCCGAGCCACAGGCCCAAAGCTGCTCGCAAGTCATCGCCACCTGGCTGAGGACGGGAGCATTAGGGAAGCTTATTTACATTCAGGACGGTCTGTAGCTGCCTTTGGGGCGGGAGGACTCCATTATGCATCCATGCAAGGCATTCCAATCTGGCACGGGTTTCTGATTTGTTGCTTATTCGTGATGGGCCTGATTTGCTGTGCAGGAGCTGGCTACGGCATACGTGCCTCAGTTTACCAATGGTGTAATGTGCCTGACTGCAAACTAGCCACAGTTGCTGAGAGAACACCTAACAGGTGTAAAAAACCTCAACATGAAGTGCGAGTGTATCTCGTAGTGTGGTTGTATAGAATGGCCGATGCGCCAATGCAGTGGCACATGGCTACACGCTGTGCACACCCGTTCACAATATTTTATCTCCCATCACGCTCGCTCACTCCAAAAAGGTGAGACTTGCCTCACACATTTCCACTCTAGCTTCTTCTTATACTATCTGCGTGGAGTCCCAGCCATGCGCTCGGCCTCCTAACATAACACGTAATGGTGAATGGTGAAGATCTAACTCATCCACAGAGCTCCGGCACGTCACAAAGTGCGGTCAGGCTGATTATGCCTCATGTTACAGACGGGAGCAACTGAGGCATGGGCAGGGTGAAGCAATTTGCCCATGGTCCACCCATAGGCTGGTGATAGGTGACGCAGATGTCCGATTGTATAGAACACAGTCCCAAAATTCAGGGCTTTTGTTTATAGAAAACAACCTATTAACTCCCAACCTTTGTCCCCGATTTTGTCATACTTACTGTGCTGGTCACCCAGTCTAATGGCAGAACCCGGAAACAGAACTGAGGTCCTCCTGAGGCCCCAGAACAGTGCTCTAGAGAGGCCAACGCCTCCTCCTTTCCTTCCAGCGTTATCAATGATTCCAAACTATACAAGATACTGTCACCACACCCACTGCAGACCCAAATGTAGCCTTCTCTGAGGTGCCACTGCACGTAGAAAGAAAAAATACTCCGGGCTTCCTTTCAGTAACTCCCATAGCAAAATTACCCGACCCAGCTTGAGCCTCATTTAGCTTGGACAGCCCGACCCTACAGGGTCCTCTCTCTTTCGTATTCCACAGTTCCTCGTGTCCCCTCTTCTTGGCAAGAAGCCTCATCCTCCCAGAAGGCGCAATCCCTTACCTACAGGGAGATGACGTTGTTCCATCACAATGCCTTCCGATGTCAACTCTCCCCTGAGTTGGTTGCTTTCTGGTGTGCAGAGGTGTTAGGAACACGGGTGCTTGCTCCACGGTGGGGTTCCTGGGTAAGGCGGCACAGCAGCTAAAGCCGCCGGCCAACAGTTGGGATGACGTAAGAGAAGGGCAGGGAGCAGGAGGAGCAGTCAGAGCTGCTCTCGCCAGCTGCAGGTTGCTCGAATTTTTGGAGGCGCCAGGCGGGCTGTGGGGCTGAGAGAGGGCTGTGATGTGAGAGACCTGGGGCCATGGGACTCAGCTCGGGGAGGGGAGGCCGGATCGGGGAGGGGCATGAAGAGAAACAGCAAAGACGCTGGTTGGGACGAGGTGGAACAAGTGGGTGTCCGGGCCTAGGTACTACTGGACCACGGTCCTGGGCACCTGCTAAGAGACAAAGGGGAGAAGTAGGGAGGAGGCAGAGCGTGGGCAGGGCCCACAAAGGGAGGATAAAAGCTTGACCTGATCAGAGGTGAATGAAGGTCGCCTGGAGCCCCAGTGCCAGAAACTGTGGCACCCACCCAGACCGGTCTTCTCCGTACGGCCGCGGTCCCTGCGCCGTCCCTTCCCCATGGCCCTCGCCCCGTTCCGTCCCTTCCCCCTGTGTTCCACCCCCGACCCACCCCGTCTTGCCTATGGCTCGGCCCGTCCAACCCTTGCCCCCTTCCCCCGTGTACCCGCCCCCATTCCACCCCTTCCCCCGTGTCCCCGGCCCCATTCTGTCCCTTGGTTGAGGTACTAGGTCGACACCACCTTAGGAAGAAATTTAGGATGTGGTCTCAAAGTGACTTTATCTTTGGAGAAGATTGTGCAGGGAGGGTGGGCCATCAGGGCACTCATTTCACCAACTCTCCTTGCTGATGTTATGGTAACTAGGAAAGCCACCTTCATGGACATATGGAGATGAGAGGAGGTAGCCAAGGGCTCTATAAAAAAAACAGGAGGTCAGACTAGATGATCATATTGGTCCCTTCTGACCCTAAAGTTTATGAGTCTATAAATGGAGGTTTTATGAGAGCATGAAGAACGAGGTTAGGATTCCATGTAGCCACTGTTGGGTGAATTTCAGGGTAGAGATTTTTCAGGCCGGTGAGAAAGCGTTTAACAGTGAGGTGTGTAAAGAGTGAGTACCCATCCAATAGGTCATGGAAGGTGGTAAGCACCGCCAGGTGCACTTTGATGGAGCCGAGTGAAATTCCATCCTGTTTTAGTTTCAGGAGGTAGTCTAGAATGTTAGGGAGGGTCACGTTGTTGGGTGCTAAATGTTTATGCGAGCACCAAAGAGCAAAACGTCTTCATTTCTGCAGGTAGGTTTTACAAGTGGAGTCTTTCCTACTGTGCAGGAGGACATATTGGACTTGCTCGGAACAGGCTAGTTCATGGGTTTGGAACCATGAAGGAACCAGGCTGTGAGGTGGAGCTTTTGGAGCCGGGGGTGAAGAACTCGTCCGTTGTCCTGGTAAAGGAGGTCTGGCCTGTTGGGGAGAGCCCATGGGTGACGGGAGGACATGCGGAGAAGGTAGGGATACCATGTCTATCTTGGCCAAGCCGGGGCAACAAGGATGACCTGGGCCTTGTCATCAGCAATCTTCCAAAGAACTCTGTGTAACAGAGGGATAGGTGGGAAGACGCACAGGAGGTAGTTGTTCCATGGGATGAGGAATGCATCCCCTAGGGATGCAGTCCCGAGTCCCACCCTGGAGCAAAACAGGAGGCATTTTCGGTTTTGGGTTGTGGCGAAGACATCTATTGATGGGGTGCCCCAGTGGGAGACAAGCTGTTGGAGTATTGCGGGGTGCAGTTCCCATCCGTGTTCTGTCGAGAAGTGCCTGCTGAGTGCGTTAGCAGTAGTGTTATAGCAGCCTGGTAGGTAGGAAGCGATGATCTGTATTCGATGTCGTATGCACCAATTCCATAGTCGAATGGTTTCCATGCAAAGGGAATGTGATTAGGCTCCCCCTTGTCGGTTTATGTAATACATACATGCTATGTTGTCTGTTAAGACCTGCAGGTATTTGTTCTTTATGAGGGGAAGAAAGTGAAGGCATGCTTTCCTCACTGCTCTGAGCTCTAAGAGATTTATGTGTAAGTGTCTCTCTGATGCGGACCACCAGCCTTGTGCCCTGTGTTCCCCCAGATGCACTCCCCAACAGATCAGGGAAGCGTTCATGGCAAGCATGAGCGTTGGGGATCGTTGCTGGAAGGAAACCCCTACGCAGAGGTTTTCTGGACTTGTCCACCATTGCAGGGAAGTTATAACATTGGGAGGAGGAGTTAGCAGCATCCCTAAGGGATGTCTGCTGTGTTTGAAACTGGAGTTGAGCCAGCCCTGGAGGCATCTCATATGTAGCCTGGCATGTTGATCCACGAAGATGGTGGCTTCCATGTGACCAAGGAGCTGTAGGCAGATTCTTGCTTGCATCCTGGGACAAATAGATGTGCGTATGAGCTCCGTGATAGCGAGGAATCTGTTGTATGGGAGCGAGGCCCTGCTCTGGGTTGAGTCAAGATGAGCTCCGATGAACTCGATCTGTTGCATAGGTGTCAGGGTGGATTTTTGGATGTTTATTTGGAGTCCTAGGCTGTGAAAGAGGGAGATGGCAAAATGCGTGGCTTGAAGTATCTCGCCATGTCTAAAGATGCCTGTAGGGCCATTCTGGAGATCAGTTGTCCCTCAGTCAGGATTGATTTGAAGTCTGCTCTTCTGTCCTCTGGAATGTAGGAGGCAAAATCGAAAAGCTCATTGTAATCATCAAAATCATAACTGGCGAGGAGAGCAGAATAGTTTGCAATCCTGAATTGTAGTGCAGAGGATGTATAAACCTTGCGGGCCAGGACATCAAGGCGTCAAAGGTCCTTGTCTTGTGGGGTGGGTCGATATTGTGACTGTTTGGTCCTCTGTGCAACTGCATTCATGACAAGAGAGTTCAGTGGTGGATGAGAAAATAGGAAGTTTGCGTCCTTTGCAGGAACGTAATATTTATGTTCAGCCTTCTTGCAAGTTGGTACTAGAGAAGCTGGGGTTTGCCAGAGAGTGTCAGCTGGCTCCATGAGTGCTTCATTTATAGGGAGCGTGATTTTCGAGGGTGCAGACGGTTCAAGGATTTTGAGGAGTTTGTGTTGTGTCTCCTGAACCTCTTCTAAGGAGATATCCTGACTGAGTGCAACCCTCCTGTGATGGAGTAGGGGCTGTTTGTGTGGGGAATGGGAGAGCAGGGGATGTCTTTAGGTGAGGGACAGGATCTTTAAGCCTGTAACCTGAGCCAGGCAGGG
>NC_133787.1:4689869-4717804 GCF_003597395.2 Chelonoidis abingdonii | reverse complement strand
GGGTGCGCATTTTTGGGCGAGGTGATTGCCGTTTTAGCACTGCATATTTTCGCTACTGAGCGGCCGCTCGGGACTGCACTGCTTTTGTGCTGAACTGGACGCGCTGGGTATTGCTGGCGGTTTTCGTCTGTCGGCAACGCGCTGACGCACTGCGGCCGTTGTGGGTACGAGAAGATCGGTGCCGGTGGGTGTGGCCGTTCTCGGTGCTGAGTGAGGTTCGCGCAGCGGTCGTTTGCGCACTGGGGACTGATCACAAGTCCTTCCCGGCGCGATGAGTCGGGTCCCTGCCTCTGGTGCTCTGTCGCGCGTGCATGCAGATTAAGGAGCTGAGGCACCTGCCTTTCTCGCGCTGTCAGACAGAGGTATGGGATTTTGCGGGGGACCCCTACCCTTGTTAGAGTCTCCCTGTGACTGGGCTCTTTCTTCTCCCTCCAGGGGGTTGAAGCTACGCTCCCCGTTGCCGATTGGTGGGAGCATGTTGCGACGAGTTCTACGCTTTTCCCGTTCCGGCAGTGGCTGCAGGGATTTTTCATCACGTGATCTGAGCGCAGATCCCTGTACGCGACTCTTGACTTAAGGCTGCATCAATGAGGCATCCTGGGGAATGGTGGTGTCCCAGAGGCCATCACCTTGTAGTGCATGCTGACCGGGGTGGCATGGAGTCTGACAGGAGATGCTCTTTTAATCTGAGCTCTGGCATTATGATTAGAAGGCCGAGGAGAGTGTCTTACGGGAGACAGCCTGGGGCTCTTTTTTTTTAAACTATGTAACTAACCTTTGTACCATATAAGAAGGGAACACGGGAATATACTAATTATTCTATGGTTCTTTTGTTTCTTATTTTCCTACCAGCGACGGGAAGAAAGGCAGGTCCAAGTCCGTTTCGCCGAGGCACGATTAGAAGGGAAGAGGAGGGTTGGGCGGCGCCGCACTCAGGAAGATTCACCTAGCGGAAGATACCTCTGGCGCGTGGCCCAACCAGACACGGCTACGAAATCTGCCGATCGACAGCACCGGGACCACTGTACTTAGTTGAGCACACAGGACGAGCACTCGAGAAGAACATAGCCTTCCAGTGCCCTGGGCCCGCGGGGGCCAGAGCACTTCCAGCCCCGGGGTGCGCCCGGGTGCGAGCCCGAGCATTCCGCCCAGGGGCCCGGCGGAGCCAGACATTCCGCCCGGTGCCCGCGGGGAAGCCAGAGCACTTCGCCCGGGGCCGCGGCCAGGAGTCTTTTCTGGGGGGCCCAGCGGGGCCAGAGCACTTCGCCCGGGGCGGCGGGAAGCAGACACCTCCAGCCGGGAGATCCCTGCGTGGGAGCAGAGCTCTTCAGCCTTGGGCGGCCCGGGGGACCAGAGCTCTTTTTCTGGGGGCCCACGGCGAGCCAGAGACTTTCAGCCCGGCACCTGCAGGAGCCAGAGCTCTGTTTTCTGGGGCCCGGCGGGGAGCAGCCTCTTTTACTGTGGGGGCCCAAATTGGGCAGGGCCCCTGGGCACAGACCCCGTGAGCCCATGCGCTAATCCACCACTGCCCTGATGAGGCCTGTGGGCAGTGGCACAGTCAGGTCAGCAGGATGGCGGGAGGAACCGAGGGGGGCGTCAGGAAGGCTGCAGGGGAGGAGGCGCCAGAGGAGTGGTGCATTCTGGACACATTCGAGAGGCACTGGCTCATTCTCTCTAGCTGAGAATAGCTCAGAGCAGCCAGGAACTGAGAGCAAAGGCCACCCACTCACTCGGGAGGAGCAGTTCCCGCAGAGCTGCGCGGGGGCTGCAGCAGCAACGTGACAGGCGCTGAGGGCGCTGGTTATTTGGGGATCGCGCTGGCTGGAACAGACCAAACCCACCACCGGCCTTGTCTTGCTTTTTCACCCCTTTCTCCCTCACACCCACTTTTCCTGCCCCTGCTACAGCCCCTGTCTCCACGACTGCTGTTCTCTCTCTCCTGCACACAGGGTTCCCTGCCTTTGTTCCACTTCCTTCCCAGCCCTCTCTCCATCTCGGCTCCTTCCCTTCCATCCCTGAGCCCCTCCTCTGCCTTCTCCCCTCCTCCATTTCCCTAAGCCAGGATCAGCATCCCCGGACGGTCCTGGCACAAGCCCGGCACTGGCTTGGCTCTGCACCCTAGAGCAAATGCGCAAGCCAAGTTCACGAGAGGAGCACATGCCGTTACTCACCTCCGGCATGGACAGAGCACCAGCGGCAGGCACAGAGCACTCAGGGAAGGGACAACCGGGCTCTCCCCAACTTCTAGAGCCCAGGGGCTTTGAAGTCACACAAGTCAGGCCCAAAGAGTGCCAGGGCCAGGGCTGGAGCGGGTTGTCTCTGGACAAGGGGAGTTTAGTCGCAGTGCAGACACAAGCTCATCTAGACAGGCCCAGGCAAGGCAAGAGAGTTGGAAAAGGCCAAGCGAAAAGCTACCAGCATGAAGTGGAAGAGTGTGACAGCTCCCTGCAGCCCAAGGCATCCACCCCTCTCTGCCTGGGGCTCTGCTCTGGCTCCTGGGAGATACATTTCTGCATCTGGCTCCTCAGAGAACAGCTCTGGCCAGGAGACAACCCTTCCTTCTGTGACTGCCACAGCTGTCGTGGGCTCTCCCTGGCACAGCAGCTTCCACTAATGCAGAGTGGGGTGCCCACCTCCTGAGTGCGGCTGGCTGCGCTGCCAGGGAGCTTCTGGGTGCTGGCTACTACCGATAAAGCCCTAACATGTGTATGCTGCTCGCAGGGCCAGTGCTCGCCTTCCCACGGAGCAGCCTGCAGGAATCACACAGGCTGTGGTGGCAGACCATGTCCTCTTTGTCGCTCTCCTCAGTGGGGAAGGAACTGGGTACCAGCTCCTCAAGCACATGAATGGTTGTTGCCTTAAAGCAGGGGTCGGCAAACTACGGCGCCGGGGCCACATCTGGCCCTTCACGTTTTAATCCAGCCCTTAAGCTCCTGCGGGGGAGTAGGGTCCAGGGCTTGTCCCGCTCTGGCGCTCCAGCCACAGGCTCGCCCTGCTCCACATGTGCTGTGGCTCCACATAGCTCCCGGAAGCTGTGACATGTCCCCCCTCCGGCTCCTATGCACAGGGTCAGCCAAGGGTCTCCGCAGCTCCGCATGGCCACTGGGAGTTGCAGAGGCAGCACCTGCAGATGGAGCAGGGTGCCGAGCCACCTGGCTTCACCTCCACATAGGAGCTGGAGGGAGGACATGCCGCTGCTTCTAAGAGTTGCTTGAGGTAAGTGCCACCTGAAGCCTGCACCCCAACCCCCTCCCACACCCCAACCCCCTGCCCTGATCCCCCTCCCGCTCTCCAAACCCCAAGGTCCCACCCAAGAGCATCCTCCTGCACCCCCAACCCCTCATCCCCAGCCCCACCCCAGAGCATGTACCCCCAGCCAGAGCCCTCACCCCACCCCCGTACGCCTGCCCCAGCCTGGAGCCCCTTCCCGCACCCTGAACTCCTCATTTCTGGCCCCACCCCAGAACCTGCACCTCCAGCTGGAGCCCTCAGCCCCTTCCACACCCCAACCCCCAATTTCATGAGCATTCTTGGCCCGTCATTGAATTTCCATACCCCAATGTGGCCCTCGGGCCAGAAAGCTTGCCCATCCCTGCTGTGTGCCATGTGGCTGGATACTTGCTCCACAAGTGCCACAAAACCACCCTCAATCTGAACAAACCAATGCAGAAATGCAAACTCCTTTGTAGTCATGATGCAGCAATCGGGTGCGGGGGGAGGGCGGAGAGCTCTAATTTTACACATAAAAAGCAGGAATTTGAGAAATTAAGGTTCCCACAGCAACTGTAACTTGGCCACCCGTGAATTAACTTCAGCGCCTAAGCACCATAGACAGCATCCAAAATACCGTGCAGCAAGGCCGATATGCAGTTGCTATGAGAGCTCGGAGGCAAACACTGCTCTGATACACTGGTGGTTAAAAAAGGAGAACGTTGCTGACATGAAACCACAGAAAAACCTCTGAAAAACTCCTACACCCAGGAAATAAGAAGCGCCAACATAGTCAGCGACGTGCCCAAAGGCCTGTGTGTGACTGGCTGGCCTTGCACAGAAAGCTGACCTTCGGAGATGAAGGACAGTACAACCAGGAGAAGTTTATTCAGTGTGAAAACCCCTTTGATTTTGTGCGACCTTGCCACAGAAATAATTCCGATCTGCCACTGCGGACAGGCACGACAATTAGAGTGCACAAATGCATCACTCCCAGAAAACTTCGGACAAGGAGCTCCTGCCACTTAAAAGCCTCCAAATGGAGCCCTGGTTTCAGCCTGAACTCTGGCATCTCCAACAAAGTGTTGGAACAGGATGAAAATTCTCCACTGGACACAAGGCTGGCTGTCCTGACAAGGATGACCCTTCTCCTCACAGATTTCGGTCCATTCTTTTCCCTGTACAATTTTAAGCATCCCACAAGAATGGCAATGAGAAGAGGTCCCTGAATGGGCCTCACAAATTTCCCAAGTGGTCACCAGCGAGAAGCTCGCTTATAGACCGAGAAGTAAGAAGACAGGCAGGGTCTGTGGCTAGATGCTGGTGTACTGCCTTTCAGTGTATCCCAGTGCTTGTGAAACAGGCCTGCGGCTAGCGGAGCAGGGATTCGTGTGGGCTCTACTCACTGCAATAGCTAAGTGTTTGGGGAGAAGATCTCTCGCTGTCAGCAGCACTCCAGCAATCACACACCAGGCCAGGGGGCCCCTTTACAGCGTCTCGGGTCAGGTACTTCTGAAAACAGGACTCTCTCTCGCCACCAGCCATGGTGGGCGTTGAACCCTCACGTAGCTAACTTGACATCAACTGGAGGGACTCAGCAACCTTCTGTCAGCTCAGAATTCCTTCTCCCCCCACCAATGGAGAGCAGAAGAACTAGTTGGCTGTTTGCTCACACGTCTCACACAGAGCCCTCCCTTAGGGGATTTAACCCCCAGACACATGCCTGACAAACACGCAGCTAAGGGATCCAGTTCTCTCACCGGTTAGCAGAGCTCCAGTTCTGCAGGGCACGTGAGAGCCAGCAGCCAGGTAAGAGTGTTCGTCTTGACTCCGGTGCTGCCCTTCAGGGCCCTGCAGCCACCTCTCCTGAGCATCAGGAAGGCCTCCCTGCTAGCAGAGCTAAATGGGCCACAACTGTATCCACCCAGCTGAGAAGAGCTGCTAGCACATGCAGGCAGCCGCAAACCCCCTCCAGAGGCAACTGTCCCCAACAGGGAGCAAGAACTGCTCTTATCCAGAGACACTCGGGCTTCTTCTAGTTTCTCTCTCATTACACCTCAGTCAGGCAGAAACAGGACTCAGACAAGGGACAGAGAAGACTCCATGGAGCCTGGTGTCACAATTTCAGGGTAGCTGAACCTGTATTCCCCATCTGGGGTCCCTTGAGGCCAGCCCCCAGCTGCAGGGGTTTTAAGGCTGCACAGTTCCCTGCATTACACTGTGATATCCCCAGCAAGCCAGACTGCCCAAACAGACGCTTTGCTGTCTCTCAGAGGATTACAAGCAGCACATTGCCAGCCCCTTCTCAGCAAACACATCTACTCTTAAGCTGAAAGCATTACAGAGAAACCATATACAAAGAATAAAAGAACTGACAAGCATGCTAAAAACTTATCAGAGGTCACGTGCAGTCTTGTGGGGTCCTAGTAAGACAGGGCCTTCTGATCCTTCCCCAAGAATTGGGGCCCACTTGGACAGAAAGTCCTATCACTGGATCAGCAGCAGGTCCTGAGTCAGTTTAAACTCGGGTTATTGATCCAAAAGTCCTTTCTTTGTCTGTTGGCCTCTGGAGAATCCAGTGTGAACCAGTACGTGAGCCCGCCCAGTAATGTGGTACCTTTCGGGTGGGTTACAACCTGGCTGTTTTCCCTTAATCACCAGACACAGGGTTTAGTCCCTACAGCAAGCCCTCCCCCATGGAGCAGAACACAATCACACAGAAACCATTCATTTCGCACCATGGACCCCAGAGACACAGCAAGGGGTCACCCTAGCTCTCAGACCTGTATGGCAACTTCGCCTTCGATGAAGCAATAGCCTCCTGAGCTTTTCCCTGGCAAAGTGCGTTTGAGCTCTGCTGGCCCAGGGCAGACCTGGGCTCCACCAATGCTGAAGAGAACAGAACCTACTGTCATTTCCCTGGTACCACAAAAACAAAACCACTTCCTTACGCAGAATCTGGGAGCAACTGATCCAGCAGCCCCACACTCACTCTTCAGACGTGCCCTAGATCATTGTCACCCTGCCCAAGGGCCTGTATCACCAACACCTCTCACTCCCTTACTATTCCCAAGGGGTTGGGACCCCCACTCCTCCTCCTCCTCACCCAGTGCAGCAACCACTTCCCCTCAACCAATTCCTCTGTGCGTGCCTGGGTCACTTCTTGCCTGGATTATCATGACCTTCGTCTCTCAGGTCACTCTGCTTCTCGCCTCCCCCTCAGTCATTCTATGCAGAATGTGGCTGTAAGAATCCCCGTCCTCTCCCGCTCTCCAGCCACGTCACCACTACAGCCACTGGAACTTTTCCAGTGGAACATCTCTCCACCGGAAAACACTCAAGCAATGATCCATATGGATCAATGTTGTCTAATTTTTTTACAAGAACTTCTGAGAGGGTTTTAATTTGGTCATTTGAATATTTCTGATTCAGGACAAAAGGAAATTTCAGAATATCAGAACAGAAATTCTGAGCTTCAACCAGCTATGGTCACCACCTTCTTGTGTCCCTCCATGACCTTCTTGTCTCACACTCACCCTCCTCATCCTCACGGCTCTACAGAATTTCTCTGCTGTGCTGAGGGCTCTAGTCCTCACTCAGGACTAGGCATGTGGCACTCTCCCTTCCACACCAGCCAGAGTCCACCAGGAAAGAGTCTTCCTTCCACCAGGAAGAGCCTGCTTTATGGCATGAGGCATCAAAGTTTATATCGCTCAGATATTTCTATCCTATCTCATGTCATTGTGGATGTTCTCATTAACCCTCCTTGAATCCCGCAATGTTCTCAGCCTCAATGACATCTTGTGGCAATGAGTTCCACAGCTGGGAACTGTGTACAAATTTAACAGCTTTAATTTGGTGCCTGTGAATTTCATTGGGTGATTTGTTCTAGGGTGAATAGGACCACCTGAGAGACCTCCTCTAGGTCAAAAAAAAATGAGGAGTCCTTGTGGCACCTTAGAGATACAGACTAACACGGCTACCACTGAAACTCCTCTAGGACGGTCATTCGTGACTCTGAGTATAGACCAATCATAGGCTGTTTTATTCCTCTCTCCTCTGAACTCTATTGCCCTAATTGATTTAATCTCCTTCCTGCAGAAGTCTTTATATGCCACTAATCGCTAGAGTCCTGCAGATCTGTGGATATCTGCAGACCATGTATGCAGATTTTGTATCCGCACTGGGTTCTACTAATCACATTTACTGCCCTTCTCTGGGCCCTTCTGTACCCTCTCTGAGGCAAGGTGACCAGAATTGTTGGAGGTTACCAGTGGTGCCCGAGTAGCACCACGATGTGCTTGGCCCTGGCAGGAAGACACAGCCCTGGCCTGACCAGCTCGTAGTCAGAGCACAAGGCTGTGCCAGGGGAGAGAGAGCAGGGCACTGCCTGTATCGTGGCATTATGAGCTAGGTAGAATTATTCTCCAGCTCCTCCTTTTCCAATCCCTCACCCCATCTTAGGGGAGAAAACAGTGGGGGGCCCTCCCCCCACAATGGCCTTGCAAGCGCCTGCCAGCTGCGGGTCCCCCCAGCGTGGCAAGCCCAGCTCCATCCCCTTCGTGCATTACCCTTTCGCACCTGCCCAGTGGCCAAGTGCCCCTGGGGTGCCTGCCGGGCTCCGTTGGCTGGGGGCAGCGAGACGCATCGGGAGTGCGGGGTGCGCCCCCCGGCGAGGGTTACAGGGTGTCTGCGCCCCCGAGAGCCGAGCCCGCTGCAGGGCACTTCCCGGGGGGCGCGGCAGGCCGGTGCCCCCGGGACACCTGGGTCCTTGCTCGGCCAGGCGCGGAGCCCCGGCGCTCCAAGGGGGGGGGCCGAGGGGGTGCAGGGGGGGGGCCGGGGCGAGGCCGCAGAGAGAAGCGCCGGGATCCCGGGGGGGAGGTGGGCCGGGGGGACTCACCGATCTGGCCAGACTGGCCACCAGAGATCCAGCCCGCCACCGGCAGGCGCGCCTGCACTCCCGCCACTGCCAGCGGAGCACCGGCGCGCCCGGGCCCGCCCCCGCGGCTCCGGGGCAGAGGCCAGCGCGGGGCCCGTGGGGGCTGCATCGCGCCCGCTCCGCTCGCGCGCTCCGCCGGGCTGCGGCTTCCCCGGCCCCGGGAGGGAGCGTCACGAGCTGCACGTGGTCAGGCAGTCGAGCCCAGGCCCCCATCAGCGTGCCGCTCGCCGCACGGTACCCCCACCCGGCCCACCGCCCGCCCGCCCGAACTCTCCCAAGCGCACCCTGCCCTCTAAATCACCCCGCCAGCCCAACCGCTCTGAACTCCCTCCCCACCCCCAGACCCCACCCAGCGCCACACTGCGCCTTCTAAATCACCCCGCCCCACACCCGCCCTGGAACCACGCAACCGCCCTGCTCCACAACCTGCCCCCGAACGCCCCAGCCCACACACCTGCCCCTAAAATCATCCTTCAGCCCACACCGCCCCGAACCCCCGACACCCCACCTGCCCTTAAATCCCCCAGCCGCACACCTGCTCCCCAACCCCCTCTGCTCCGACACCCAGCCACCACCTTAAATCCACCAGCCCCACACCTGCCTCCAACCCCTGCCCGCCAGAATCCACCCCCCCTATAATCCCCAGCCCCACACTCTCCACCTCTGCCTCCGATCACCCCCGTCTGCTCTCCCCCCGCCCAGACACCCGCACCTGCACCTGGAACCTTCCTGTCTCCATACCTGCCCGTGAACACTCCCGCAGCCCCAGCCCAGCCCAGCCAGCCAAGCTTCCAGACCTGCCCCTCAACCCCCCTGGCCCTACACCTGTCTCTGAACTTCCCCCAACCTTCACCTGTCCCTGAACGTCCTCCAGCCCCACTTCTGCCCCTGAACCCCCAGACACCCCACTTGCCCCTAAACCCCCCTAACGCCACACCTGCCCCTCAACCTCTCCAATTCCCAGACCCCCGCCAGCCCTGGACCCCCACCTGCCCCTGAACCACCCCTTCAGCTCCACCCTGCCCCCTAAATCATTCCTACCCCTGAATTCCCACCTGGTCCCCTGAATTCCCATCCCTTGACCTTTCCTACCCCCCACATCTGCTCCCTGTGAATCCCCACACCCGCCCCCAGACAAAGGGCTCTGCTGATGGGTGTCACTGGCCCCTTTCCCAGGCAGTGTGGCCAAGCCCTGCTATCCGGACTTTCTCAGCATGTGACCTTCAGAACTATTCCAGTGTCTTAGGGTAGCAGAACATAGTGGTACGCACTGCCCACTCTATCACTCCTCCCTCACCCCCCTTTCACCCTACAGCTCGCCACGTCTGTCCATCTTCTCTCCAGCTCAGCCTTCTTCCTCTTGGGCCCTATGGCCAGGGCTCTCAGGAACATAAGAACGGCCATACTGGGTCAGACCAAAGGTCCATCTAGCCCAATATCCTGTCTTCCAACAGTGGCCAATGAACAGAACAGGTAATCATCAAGTGAGCCTTTCCCTGTCACTCAATCCCAGCTTCTGGCAAACAGAGGCTAAGGCCACCATCCCTGCCCATCCTGGCTAATAGCCATTGATGGACCTATCCTCCATGAACTTATCTAGCTTTTTTTGAACTCTGTTATAGTCTTGGCCTTCACAACATCCTCTGGCAAAGAGTTCCACAGGTTGACTGTGTGTGTGTGAAAAAATACTTCCTTTTGTTTGTTTTAAATCTGCTGCCTGTTAGTTTCATTGAGTGATCCCTAGTTCTTGTGTTATGAGGAGTAAATAACACTTCCTTAATTACTTTCTCCGCACCAGTCATGATTTTATAGACCTCAGTCATATCCCCTCTTAATCATCTCTTTTCCATGCTGAAAAGTCCCAGTCTTATTAATCTCTTTTCATACAGAAGCCATTCTATACCCCTAATCATTTTTGTTGCCTTTTTCTGAACCTTTTCCAATTCCAATATATCTTTTTTGAGATGATACAGCCACATTGGCACACGGTGTGCAAGAAGAGGGCGTACCATGGATTTATATAGAGGCAATATAGAGTGACCAGACGTCCCGATATTATCAGGACAGTCTTGATTTTAAGACATTTGTCTTAAATGTCTCACATCGGTTGGGATGCCCTTTGTCGCGATATCTGGGACCGCTCGCCATGAGTCACCGCCCAAGTCCCGGGGCTGGCATGGTGGCGCTTTCTGGGACAGCTCCCGGCGCCGCGCCTGCCTGCCGGCAGGAACCTGCAGTGTGGGCAGCTCCTAGGCACAGAGGCGGACGGGGTCTCCTCATGTTGCACCGGCTCCCTCCTGCCCAATCAGAGCTGCAGGGGCAGAGCTTGCAGGCGCCGGCAACAGGCAGAGCCCTCCGCCCCCTCCAACCCCCCCTGCCCCACCTGACCCTAGGAGCCAGAGAGGCCTGCAGGATGCTTCCCGGGAGCCGCCCCAGGTAAGCACCACCGGGACTCCCCACCTCGCCCCCCAGCACGTCCCTCTGACTCTTAGGGTCAGGGCGGGGGGGCAGGTGGCTCTCTGTGCGCTGCTGGCACCTGCAAGCCTCGCTCCGCAGCTCAGGCAGCTCCCATTGGCACTTTTCCCAGCCAACAGGAGCCACGGACCTCATGCTTGTGGCAGGCGCAGCACGTGGAGAGTCTGGAGTCCCCCCTCGCCGCTCTGACCCTAGGAGCCAGAGACCTCCCAGCAGGGCTGGTGAGTGCAGCCAGGAAAGAGGCCAGGTTGTGATGGAGCCAGCGGCGGTAGCAGAGTCGATGGGGGAGCCGCGGACATCGATCCCGCGCCATGAGGACGAGAGGTAACTCAATCTAAGATACTTCGACTTCAGCTACGCTATTCACGTAGCTGAAGTTGTGTATCTTAGATCGACACCCCCCCCCAGTGTAGACCAGCCCTGGGAGGTGTGTGTGGGCTGCTGGGCTGTGAGGGTGTGGAGGCCGCTGGGGGAAGTTTGTGTGTTTTGGGGTGCCAGGCAGTGGGGGCCTGTTGGGGGGTGCTGGGCAGTGGGGGAGATCTCTGTGTGTCAGGGCACTGGGCGGGGGGGTCTGTGTGGGGCATTGTGTAGTTGTGGTGGGGCTGTGGGGAAGGGCACATGGAGGGAGGAAGGAGAAATCTGTGTGTACTGGGACACTAGCGAGTGGGGCGTTCTGTGTGCGGTGCTGGGCAGCTGTGGTGGGGCTGTGGGTGGGGGGAGTGCTGGGCGGTGCGGTTGTGCACAGCACTATGCATTTGTGGTGGAAATGTGAGAGGATTGTGGGGGGGCTCTGGGCATACTGGATCCAGGGTGCACTGGGCAGGGGAGCTGTGTGGCACAGCATGGGCCCACCCCCAGCAGAGTGCGTGCAGACTGGTCCACCTAACTCATGGGAGAGCCAAGGAAAGGAGGCACCTGCCTCTGCACATGTTGATTCCACACAGGGCAGGCCCGGCCTGAGCGCTGCTAAGCTGTTGCCCAGGTCACTTACCCACATGGCAAGCAAGGATTGCACCTGGCAGCATACATCTGCCCGATGTACAATCGGGGCACCATTTGTCCCGATAGGTAAAATTTAAAATTTAGTAGTGAAATAGAAAATTAGTGGATTGGGAATGTCCCATGAAACCCGATTGGGATCTGTTATCTACTGGCAATTTTGGTTTTTCAGGTTGTTTTCAGGTGTAACACAGTTTACAATAGGGATCTGTAGTTTACAGTTCTGAACCACAGTGCATACCGTAGGGCAAACTACAGTGGGCACGTAATAACACATAAGAAGCACAGAGACTGTGTGGTTCTTTTCAGTGGCTAGCTAGGTAGCTAGCTAATGATCTTCAGCTGAAAACCCCACCCGAAATGGCAACAACAAGGGAGGAACCGACTACCAAAACCCAACAAAGACAGTTCAGATACAGGACAGAATGGGAAGCCACTTACACCTGGATTCAGAAATCCTTCAAGGGTGATTCAAAAGCCTTTTGTGAAGTATGCAAGAAGGAATTTAGCATTTGCCACGGCGGGGAGTCTGATGTTAAGCATCCTGCTGATTCAAAAAATCATGAACAAAACACCAAGACTCACAAGAGCAATACCCTGGTCTCACATTTTTTCAGCCAGCCAAATGAATCCTTCAGTAACAAGGTTATCGCTGTTGAGCTAACTCAAGTTTACCACACAGTCATCCATCAACACTCCTATTGCTCGTGTGACTGTGAACTTAAACTGGCACCTACTTTGTATCCAGATTCAACGATTGCAAAGCATATCAGCTGTGGCCGGACTAAAGCAGAGATATTGATCAAAAATGTGCTGTCACCTCTCAACAGAATTTTGACTTCAGCAAGCCAGACGGTCCCTATTTCTCAGTTGCCACAGATGCATCTAACAAGGGCAATGTGAAAACTTTCCCTTTATCACTGAGATACTGGAGACCTGAACATGAGGTCCAAGATAAACTGTTAGACTTCTATGAGCAAAGCGAAGAGACCGCAGAGGCAATAAGCAACATATTACCTGGAAAACTTGCAACACACGAACTGGACCTAAACAAAGTGTCTTCCTTCTATGCTCATAATGCAAACATGAATTATGGAAAGCGACAACCAGTGTATCAGAATTTAAAAAAACAAAATGAAAATATCTTGCCTGCAAACTGCCCTGCCCATGTTGTGCACAATGCCATGAAACATGGTAGCAATACGCTACAAGTTGACATGGAGACTCTGGTGATTAAGACGGTCAATCATTTCAGCAGTTCTGCTAAGAGAGTAGCAGCATTGAAGGATATGTTTGACTTTGTGGATATGGAGTATGCCACTTTACTGCGCTACGTTCTGATGCGCTGGTTGAGTCTTTTCTCAGCTGTAAACAGGCTTGTAAATGCGTCGCAGGCTGTTAAGTGCTACTTCGTTTCTTTGGGCAGTGAGAAGTGCCCAACATCTCTATGGATCTGGGGTAGGCAACTTATGGCACGTGTGCCGAAGGGAGCACGCAAGCTGATTTTCAGTGGCACTCACATTGCCTGGGTCCTGGCCACTGGTCTGGGGGGCTCTGCATTTTAATTTAATTTTAAATGACGCTTCTTAAACATTTTAAAAACCTTATTTACTTTACATACAACAATAGTTTAGTTATATATTATAGACTTATAGAAAGAGACCTTCTAAAAACATTAAAATGTATTACTGGCATGCAAAACCTTAGAGTGAATAAATGAAGACTCGGCACAGCACTTCTGAAAGGTTACCGACCCCTGCTATGGATGCTGTTCTCAGACATGGAAAATGGTGAACAAGGTGAGGGGCCTAGCAAAGTTTTTCCTCAAGAATGTCCTGAAAATCTTCAATGATACTGTGCTCTGTTTGGAAAATGAGAGTATGACAGCACGTGAAGTGTATGCCATAATAAATACTCTGAGAATTAAGATTCAGTAATGGAAGAATGACAAATTCTTTGGCTCCAGAGTTGAAAATGCATTAACTGAGATGCTGCCTGTCACTGCTGCATGTCTTCAGAAAGACTTCATGAAATTTTATGATGTGTTGATCCTATATTTGGAGAAATGGTTTGATTTTTCAACAACTGGCTACTTGTTCAATACCCAGTGCTTGAACATCAATGTTAATAGGGCATTCGAATACAAGCATCTGTCTGCGGCCGTGACAGCTGTAAACCTCCAGAAAACAGTGGATCTTGATCAGCTCTATGATGAGCACTGTATCATCAGACATCAGCTCCAACTTGGAGTCTGGAAACTACTCAGTTGGGGAACTCTGGTCTCAAGTGCTGAGAAACAAGGACGGTAGCACTGAATTCCTGAACATGACAAAATCTGGTGTCATACGTGCTCAGTATACCCGTAAGCAACGCGTACACGGGGCATGTATTTTCAATCATGAAAGGTGCATGGACTGATGTCCAGAATCGAAGCAGCATAGACTTGGTGTGGAGTGAAGCCCCTGTCAAAATGAATTTCTGGATGAGCTGCAAGGACTTCTACAGCTTTGTGATTGCCCAGAAGCAAGCTATGACCACAGCAAAGTCATCCAAGAACGAGACTTCTGGCTTGTCTGAGAGGTCTGCAAATTGGGAAGTTGATTTATTGACTGAATAAAAACCCCAGCCTTTTACCCCTGTTGTTTGTTCAGTGTACAAATAAATTTGTATGTTTAAATATGGATTATGACTATGTCTATAATTTAGTCAGGGGGCAGGGGGGAGCGTGACACTCACTGATTCCAGACTGCTGTGACTTGGTTTGCTTCAGCTGTCAGTGGCTGAAGCTGGGTCTGAAGGCAGGACTGGGGGCCTCCCCTCTGAGACTGCGGCTGGAGCCAGGGCTAGAACTGCGACCCTTCGCTCCTCTTCCCTGCAACTGGGTCTGACTTTGCAACCAGGATCCTGCGCTCATCCTGTGGCTTTGGCCAGGGGCTGGAGCCGGAGCCCTGTGCCCCTGGCCCTGTGGCGTCTGCTGAGGCTGGGGCTGGAGCTGGAGCCAGAGTCCTGTGCCCCTGGCCCCGGGGCTTCTGCTGGGGGCTGGAGCTGGGGCCATGAGTCCTTGAGTCTTTGCCCAATGGCTTGTGGTGCGGGCTGAAGCAGGGACCGTACACCCCTCTTGCAGCGTCCTAGGGCTCTGTGCCCCCCCTCATGGCTCCGGTCGGGGCTGTGCACCTGTGGATTTTTCCTCCCTTCCCCCCTCCTGCTTGCCCAATGTGCCCTTATATTTCATTCTTGCGATCTGGTCACCCTAAGGCAATGTGATATTTTCTGTCCTATTTTTTATCCCTTTCTTAATGATGCTCAACATTCTGTTCGCGTTTTTGGCTGCCGCTGCACATTGAGTGGAAGTTTTCAGAGAACTATCCACAATGACGCCAAGATCTTTCTTGAGTGGTAATAGCTACTTCAGACCCCATCATTTTATACGTATGGTTGGGATTACGCTTTCCAATGTGCATTATTTTGCATTTATCAACATTGAATTTCATCTGCCATTTCCTTGTCCAGTCACCTAGTTTTGAGAGAGCCTTTTGTAGCTCTTCGCAGTCTGGGTCTTAACTATCTTGAGTAGTTTTGTATCATCTGAAGATTTTGCCACCTCATGTTTACCCCTTTCTCCAGATCATTTATGAATATGTTGAACAGCACAGGTCCCAGTACAGACCCCCAGGGGACACCACTATTTACCTTTCTCCAGTCTGAAAACTGACTGTTTATTCCTACTCTTTGTTTTCTATCTTTTAACCAGTTACTGATCTGTGACAGCACCTTTCTTCTTATCCTGTGGCTGCTTATTTTGCTTAAGAGCCTTTGGTGAGGGACTTTGTCAAAGGTTTTCTGAAAATTTAAGCACACTACATCCACTGAATCCCTTTAGTCCACATACTTATTGACTCCCTCAAAGAATTCTAGTAAATTGGTGAGGCATGATTTCCCTTTACAAAAAATATGTTGACTCTTCCTCAACAAATTAGGTTCATCTATATGTCTGACAATATTGTTCTTTATTATAGTTTCAATCAGTTTGCCCGGTACTGAAGTCAGGCTTATCCACCTGTAGTTGTTGGGATCATCTCTGGAGCCCTTTTTAAATATTGGCATCACATTAGCTATCCTCCATTGGTACAGAAGCTGATTTAAATGATAGGTTACAGACTACAGTTAGTAGTTCTGCAATTTCACGTTAACTCTTGGGTGAATACCATCTGGTCCGGGTGACTTATTACTATTTAATTTATCAATTTGTTCCAAAACCTACTCTAATGACACCTTCATCTGTGACAGTTCCTCAGATTTGTCACCTAAAAAGAATGGCTCAGGATTGAGAATCTCCTTCACATCCTCAGCCATGAAGGCCGATGCAGAGAATTCATGTAGTTTCTCTGCAATGCAATGGTCTTATCATCTTTGGTTGCTCCTTTAGCACCTCGATCATCCAGTGGCCCCACTGGTTGTTTAATAGGCTTCCTGCTTCTGATGTACTTAAAAATGTTTTTGCTGTTACTTTTTGAGTCCTTGGCTAGCTGTTCTTCAAATTCTTTTTTGGCCTTCCTAATTATAATTTTTACATTTCATTTGCCAGAGTTTATGCTCCTTTCTATTTTCCTCACTAGGATTTAACTTCCGCTTTTTAAAGGATGCCTTTTTGCGTTGTTTAGCCACAGTGGCACTTTTTTGGTTTCTCTTACTATGTTTTTTAATATGGGGAGTACATTTAAGTTGAGCCTCTATTATGGTGTCTTTAAAAAGTTTCCATGCAGCTTGCAGGGATTTCACTTTTTATGCTGTACCTTTTAAGTTCTGTTTAACTAACTGCCTCATTTTTGTGTAGTCCTCCTTTCTGAAATTAAATGCTACAGTGTTGGGCTACTGTGGTGTTTTCCTCACCTCAGGGATGTTAAATTTAATTATATTATGGTCACTATTACCAAGCAGTCCAGCTCTGTTCACCTCTTGGATCTGATCCTGTGCTCCACTTAGGACGAAATCAAGAATTGCCTCTTCACTAGTGGGCTCCAGGACTAGCTGCTCCAAGAAGCAGCCATTTAAGGTATGAAGAAACTTTATCGCTGCATCCTGTCCTGAGGTGACATGTACCCAGTGTGATAGACCCAGGCCAGTTGGGAACAGCAGAGTAGTAGAAGGGAGATATACTGGCCACTGGATAAGCAGTTTTCTGTTCCCTGAGTGACCAGGGCAGCCAGGCTAATGAGAACACCTGACTCCAATTAACTTGCTAAGAGTCAGGTGAGGCTATCTGACTCTAATTAAGGCCCCTCTGATGCTATAAAAAGGCTCACTCCAATCAGGCCAAGGAGAGCTAGAGGAGAGGAAGTGTGTGTGAGGAACTAGGAGCAAGAGGCGTGCAATAAGCTGAGAGTGAGTAGGCATACTGCTGGAGGACTGAGAAGTACAAGCGTTATCAGACATTGGGAGGAAGGTCCTGTGGTGAGAACAAAGAAGGTATTGTGAGGAGGCCATGGGGAAGTAGCCCAGGGAGTTGTAGCTGTTGTGCAACTGTACCAGGAGGCAATCTAGACAGCTGCAGTCCACAGGGCCCTGGGCTGGAACCCAGAGTAGAGGACGGGCCCGGGTTCCCCCCTAAACCTCCCAACTCCTGATCAAACCCAGGAGGAATTGACCTGGACTGTGGCTTCTACCAGAAGGGAAGGTCTCTGGGCTGTTTCCTGACCCACAGAGTGAATCTGTGAGGCGAGCAAATTGGCCAATAAGCGCAGGACCCACAAGGTAGAGGAGGAACTTTGTCACACCAGTCAAAATGGGAATAGTTGAAATTCCCCATTATTATTGAGACCAGGAAACAAAATATCAGGACAAATGGCATCCCGACCGTACTCTGGTCGGGACGCGGGACAAACTCCTCAAAATCGGGACAGTCCCAATTTTATCGGGACGTCTGGTCACCCTATAACAGTTTGAACCATAGGTGTGGTTGGCCTATATCTTTATTTGGTTTTGATGGCAACCAAGGCACAGTATCCCTTGCACTCAAGCAATGACTGTCAGGGGCTCCAGCACAGCATGCCCAATCAACGCCCCACTTCTCAACAGACTGTTTTCAAAGATTTAAACATCTGCAGAGATCCAAGTGGCAAAGATTCCACAATAAGAAATCGACTACACTGTCACACTCATACTTTACATACGTCAACCACTTAGCAACATTCTGCACCCCAGGCATTCATCTAACGGCAGAGCAAAGAAGTGGCTACATCTTGTTCTAGCCTTGACTGGTTTGATGTTTTCTAATGTTCTTTTGTGTTCTGTGAGAAGGCCCATTATTAATAAAGGAAGAAGGTCAAATTATTGTTGCCTTTTCTCTCAACATTACTGACGTCATGTCCTCAGCCGGCAAAACCTGCTTTCACAGCCTAGAGAAGATGCTTCCAAAGCTTTTGAATGGGCATTGCCAAAAATACAGGCAGATTTTACAGTGTGTTTTATGCACTCAGCACTGCGAGTTTCCTCCATAGCAGTTGCACAGCTGCCTGCAGCTCCATGGTAGTGCTGAAGCCCATAGCACTGCAAATTTCCTCTGCAGAAGTGGTCAGTGGCTCTCTGGTAGCACTGAAAGGATTCTGCTGCAAGCTTCCTCTGCAGCAGTGACAGACATGCCTCCCTGCTCTATGGACTCACTGAGCCATGGTGCTGCGAGCTTCCTCTGCAGCAGTGACAGACGTGCCTCATTGCTCTATGGACTCACTTGAGCCATGGCGCTGCGAGCTTCCTCTGCAGCAGTGACAGACGTGCTCAGCAGCTGTGGAGTAGTGCCAGGGTGCCTGTCATGGGATGCACAGGTTTCAATATTTCACCTTTTCTGCCCTGGAAAAAAAAACAAAAACCCTGTACTAATCAGCTGGTCTCTACTTTTAAAAAAGCAGCAGCACCCCTCATTCTTTAAAGAATTGCTTGGTTAATTCTCAGACAACTAATTGGCAGATCAGCCAATCCTCATCTGCCAGCTGCTGGTGGGTGTGGACCATGGCTTGGAAAGCACTGGCCGAGGAGGGATTTCTCTCTGAAATCTTGACAGCAGTTCAGGGGAAAGTAGCTTTGCCCTGTGACATGCTAGCGCTAATGAGCTTGCACATTGGGCTCCATACAGGGCATGGCCACGTTTCCAGAGATGCTGAGTGGCCAGTGCCATCAACAGGAGCTGTGGGCAGCCGCATCTCTGAAAATCAGATTCTGGGTCTTCCCCAGCCAGGCGCCACCAAATCTCTCCCATAGTTGGTCTCTGCAGCTGGCCTGAAAGAGAGGTGGCTTATTCTTAGTGATGGGCTCTGGTGTTTATATCTTGCAGGAAGGAACTGGTTCTAATCTGGGGAAGAGAGGTGGACAGTGATGACCAAGCAGCCATGGCAGTAGTTTGGGTAACACCAGGAGAGCAGAGGATGCTACTGTTTGACGTTACATGGAATAGCGGATTACAAAACAAAGCCTGTGAGGCCCCTGCGGCAGGGCGACGACTCACCGGCACGGCGCCTTCTGCTGGTCATCCAGGGAATTAGCTCTTCTCCCGTTCGGGGGCACCCTCTGCCTGCTGATGTCTTGCCTGCCACTGGCCCCCGTGTCCCTTCTGGACCCCAGTGCCCTTTCTCTGGTGGTTCTGCCCTCTGCAGTACCCCCCCACATTCTGGATCTCCCCACCCAGGGGAGCCCCCAACCCTCTATCCTCCCCTTGCCTCAGTGGCTACAACCAGTCACCATCTAGTCCCTGCTCCCTGGGACCAGGGCCGGCTCCAGGCACCAGCGCACCAAGCAGGTGCCTGGGGCAGCGAACGGAAAGGGGCGGCATGTCCAGCTTTTCGGCAGCGGGTCTCTCAGTCCCTCTCGGAGGAAAGGACCCACCGCTGAATTGCTGCTGAAAAATAAAGCAGCGGCGGTAGAGCTGCCGCCGAAGTGCTGTCGATCTCGGCTTTTTTTTTTTTCCACTTGGGGTGGCAAAAACACTGGAGCTGGCCTTGCCTGGGACAGACTGCAGTCTATAAACCACTCATCATCGGCAAGGGGGGTTGGATCAGCTGCCTCTGCCTATATCTGGGCTGCCCCAGTACCCTTTTGTGGGCCCTTATCTAGGCCTGCAGCCTGGGGCTTTGCTAGGCCAGAGCTCTTCAGCTCCCTCTGCCCTTTCCCAGCACTGCTCCACCCTAGGTACCCTCCTCAGCTTCCCAGGCAGCCAGGTCCTTCTCTCTCCCAATGAAGCTAGTGTCTCCTCTTGAGCTCCTGGCTCACGGCCCTTTTATAGAGGCATCTGGGGCCTGGCCTCAGCTGAGGTTGCTAATCAGTCTTTGCCCAGACACAGCCCTCTCCAGGACTGCTTTCAACCCCTCCGGGCAGTAGCGGGGTGACCACCCTGCTACAGGCCCCAAGGGATGACCACTGCAGCCAGGCTAACCTAACTACGACCAGAGTGAAGGGGGCCTGTCACAGGGTAACTGTGACAGGGCCCAAGCAACCTCAGAGTGAGGGAGATGCCGGCTGACTCAGTAACTGGCTCTGCACTGGCCTGAGGATGAATCAGGCCCACGGACCCCAAGCTGAATTTGCAGGGCTGGTTGTCAGACCCCCATCTTCCCACCGGCACACCAAGCACAGGGGACCCAGGAAAGCACGGAGGTCCACCCTGCCACTGCTACAAAGACCCTTCTTGGAGCAGAAGTAAGAACTCTGCTCAGGCAGCATATGCCCAACCCTTAGGCACAAGGAAGATGAGCGCTGGGATATGGAGTATGCTTAAAGTGTGCCCCTCCTCCCATGGCCCTATATGGGGCTAGAAAGCCCTCCAGAGTATGTGAGATACAACCTCACAATGCTCTGCCCTCAGTCTTGAGGCTACTCTCACGTAGGATGAAACCTAAACTGTAGCTGCTCCATTTCCCAGACCTGAAGAAGAGCTCTGTGTAAGCGCCAAAGCTTGTTCTCTCACCAACAGAATTTGGTCCAATAGAAGATATCTCCTCCCGCACTTTGTCTCTCCAATATCCTGGGACCAACACAGCACCAACACAACTGCACCGCTCATTATTTATCAGAGACAGCTCAAGGAGGAAGAGCTGTTTGGGGACGAACAGGCCAAGGCTGAATGACAAACACTGCAGATGAATGGATAGTAGGATTGTGCACGCCCAGCCGTGGAATGCAGCCACTCCTCTCTGATGTCACACTATTACCGCAGTCATCTGTACAACAGGACCCTCCTCCTGGGCTGGGGTGGGGAGCCTTGCAATACGTCTTGTGAATCTTTCCAGTGGCATGTCACAGCCCCGCAGTGACTAGCCAGCCAGGATCCCAGCAAGGCTGTATGTGTGTTTCCTGTGTGAGGGGATTCATTTGCAGAGGATTCTTTGCAAGGGGAGAAGGGCAGTCACTGAGCTCCATTCTCTGTCTCCGAGGCTGTTGTGTTGCCTACTCGCCTAAGGTTGTTGGCTCCCTGCCCAGCAGCAGCAAGACACACCTGGTCTCTGGAGACAAAGCAGGACACAAAGGTGCGTGGAAGCATCTAGTTACCTTTGTAATGTGCAATGGTGCAAGGCTGTGGGCTTGTTCACCTGCCATAGACCTCAGTTGATAGGTCATTTATCTCCTCTACTCCTTGTCCCTAGCAACGAGGTGCTGCTTCATTCCCCTGTATTCAGTGGCACTGGCCCACGCCTCTGGTCACTATAATCATCCCTACATCTTTCGAGACTGCTCCTGGGGCTGCCCTGGGGGCCATTAATTCCCCCGTCGGAGTGGGGCCAGAGCGACCCCTTCCATTGGCAGCAGGGCTAGACCTGGAGAGAGGCAGCACTGGGCACAGGCCCCACTCCCAGCTGTGCACAGGGCAAATCCCCCTCATCACTGCAGCGAGGGCAGCAATCCCACAGGCCTGGGCCTGCTCTGACTGTAAGAGCCAGGACATAGACAGTTTGGCCTAGCAGTCACTGGTGGGCTAAGGTCTGCCCACTGGAGACGATTGTCACTGGGCCAGAGTAGAAGGAATCGCCAGGCCAGGTCCCATAAATAAGAGTCGGAGTCAGGCTGGCATCAGAGACAGGAGCTCAGAGGCAGTATTGGGCTAGAACTGATGTTGAAGTGGGGCTGAGAAGTCTGGCACGTCTGTGTGGCTGCCCAGACAACTTCCTTGGGCAACCCTTGGGGTTAAGTAGGGGCACTTGGCCAATCAGAGAGCTGCAGGATACTGTCACTCTGGGTCTCTTGGCAGGTACTTCCTGTGGCACCTACTCTCCACAGTGCTCCCTTGGTGTGCCTCTGCATAGCCTCTTGGTAGCACTGTGGGGATATCAGCTGCCCAAAGCTCTGTACACCTGAGTTCTAGTCCTTATCCTGACCTCTAACGTGGCACCCATTGACTCGGGAGGCTATATCCACCTGTGGCTTAGCCTTCCAGCCAAGTCAATAATTAAAATGTTCCCCCCATCTGGAATAACAAAAGTGTAACCCCACAAAGAGTTCTTTCATCCCACTTGGGCTCCTCTACCACCCACCTTCTGGGCTCCTATGATAGAATGTACCCCTCTATTCACATTCTATTATAATCATTGTTGTACACAGTACACCTTGGGAGGTATCATATGAAAACTAATAACTTGCTGGTCAGTTACATCATGGTGAAATGTATCTAACAACATTATGTGTGAATTTATGAACAGAAGCTGAAACCATGACTGACGTGTGTTTACGAGACAGGTCTAGGAAGTGGGTGAACCTGTTCTCAAGGACAAAGGACAAGTCCATCCAAGTGTTATCAAAGCTGATGGGCCATTGTCTATCCCATTGCAACCTTTGGCACATGGCCCAAGGAAAGCTGTTTTATTTAGGGGGCTATATTCCGGGAACTTCTCACTCAAATAGCCCCAAATTTGGATCACTACCCCTACCCTGTACCCCTATGAACCATAGCAGATTTCAAGATAAGCTGAGGAAGCATGCCAATTTTAGAAGAATAGGCCTTTAAACAGAAAAGTCTTCTCAATCTTAACTATATCAGAGCTGGTACTCTGCTATAATATTGTATTAAATTAATCATCAGCAAGGGCTGTGCTATATATGGGGGGAGGGATAGCTCAGCAGTTTGAACATTGGTCTGCTAAACCCAGGGTTGTGAGTTCAATCCTTGAGGGGGGCCATTTAGGGAACTGGGGTAAAAATCTATCTGGGGATTGGGCCTGCTTTGAGCAGGGGGTTGGACTAGATGACCTCCAAAGATCCATGCCAATCCTGAAAGCATAAGAGGCTCAGGGAGGTGTGAAGTGGCCCATACATCTCAATGGCATGGTCTCCCTTGCATGGAAACAGGGGGAGAGGAATACAGCCTGAAAAAGAGCTCTGATAGGTGAGCTGCTCCATTAATCTCAGTGGGTATCCTTATTGACCCCACCCCTTGGGGCCAGTGCTTGAAAGCCTGTGATATACTTGTCCTACATCTTCTGACCTCAGTCTCAGCAGTGTGTTCTTGGTGCATGTTCCCATCATACCTGTTCTCAGCTCCCCACGCAGAGAGGAAGGGCTTCCCCCTTTGCCAGATCACATGGGGGACAGGCTCAGACACTTTCAGAAGGAAAAGGACCCTCAAATCCTGGCTTACCAAGAAAAGGGCTTACACCCCCCCAGGGGGGACAGGGGATCAGATCCCACATTGAGGAGTGGTCAGGGAAAGTGGCTTAGACACTCCTAGAGGCACACACCCAGGGGGAAGGGAGAGAACTCAGATAATCTCAGAACAACAGGGGCCCATTGATACCTGCTCATATTGCGGGGAGGGGAACAGACCATGAGAACAGCAAGGCCCCCAGATCCCTGATGGTGGGGGGCATAGAAACTTATATGGGAGGAGTACTGCTGCTCTGCTGTAATACCCAAACACTGAATATTTTCAAATATTTCTAGAATATTCCAAGTGAATCCTTTAGCTGAATAGTACACCCTACTGTCCTGCATTAGCAGGGGACTGAATGTGAAAGAACTGCTGCTGTGGAACAGACCAATAGCGTACGTGGTTAGGTATCTTGTTGCCCATGTCGGAAGTGCTAGGGGAAACTGGAAACCTCTCTCTAATGACTCCGTTCAGTATCAGACTGTTTGGGTAGATTTCTTCCTGATGCTGGCACTGAGCAGCTCACACCCTGACTTAGCCCTGGTCCACACTGGGAGGGCAGTCGACCTAAGATACGCAACTTCAGCTAGGCAAATAGCATAGCTGAAGTTGGCATATCTTAGGTCGACTTACCTGGCCGTGAGGATAGTGGTGAGTCAACCGCTGCTGCTCGCCCAGCGACTCCATTTCCACTTCTCGTGGAGTTCCAGAGTCAATGGGAAGCACGTTCGGGGACTGCCTTAGCTACATCTAGATGAGATGCGAGAAATCGATCCCCGATAGAGCGATCTCTACCCGCTGGATTGGGGGGTAGTGAAGACCTGCCCTCATGAAGGTTTACAAGAGATACAGCTATATTATTCCCTTACCTTTTGGGGACAGAACTCCAAGCATCCTTCCAGAAAGGCCATACAGGCTCCTTGTCATCCCTTAGTCCAACCAACCTCAGCATTTTCTCATAGATCCTGATTCTCTAGCAGCTCTATCTACCCAGCATCCTTCGGTTTTCCTTGATCACTAAGGTGACCAGATGTCCCGATTTTATACATACAGTCCTGATTTTTAGGTCTTTTTCTTATATAGGCTCCTATTACCTCCCACCCTGGCCCAATTTTTCACATTTGATGTCTGGTCACCCTATTGATCACACTGCTTTTGAGGGCCGATTGCTACTTCTGTTCCACTTTGAGCTCTGTCCAAGCAGACTCTAGCATTCCATTACAGGGGCTAAGCCAGTCTGTATTGCATTATTCAGCCACTAGGTGACACTTTGTGCACAATATCTGATTTAAATGAACCTCACCTACACCTGGCAGAACATTAAAGGAGTGTATGAACACAGGTGGAGTGTATAAGCAAGCTCTGTAGCCAGGCCACAGCTGGTAGAGGAGCATGCCAGGTGTCAGAAGTTAACTAAGAACAGAAACATATGGAAAACAGCAAAGATTACAGACAGAAGGAACATGATGCAGGATTTCATCAACATGCCACTCTTCAATGCCCCAGACAATGTCAGCTTTCACAAACCTTCACAATAGACAGGTTGGAAGCAGTATTTTGAAAGTGTTTGAATTGCAATTAAATTCCACAAAAAAAACCCTGGAGATATACAGGTATCTAATTTATGCTATGGGGAAGCAAGGCAGAGCATATCTTCAAATCCGTTGACTTTACTGAAGACAGCCACAAAGACAACTGTTAAAGGGCTCTGGCTATGTTTGATGCATACTTTATACCTCAGAGAAATGTGGTTTAATGAAAGAGCATGTTTTCACCAAAGAATTCAAGAACCGTGAGGAAATGTTGAATGTTTTATAAGAGCTCTGCATGCATTTGCTTACAAAGACAAAAGCTGTGTGTTCAGATTGTATGTAATCAAAGCAACACAAACCAACACCCTATGATGGGCCTAGTGAGAAAGGTGGAAGAACTCGATGGAATATTTGGTGATATTGGACTTTTAACAGGAGATCCAGTACAAATAACTTTAAGAGACAATGCTGCACACTATAGTGTACATACATCTCGCACAATTCCTATCCCACTACTTCATAAAGAGGAAACTGCATTAAAGAGAATAGAATGATTGGCATAATCAAGAAAATTGCTGAGCCAAAAGCATGATGTGCCCCAATGATACCAGTGATAATGAAAAATGGAAAAATATGAATCCATGTGGGTCTTTAAAAGACAATGAAATAGCTGTGGGGAAAAAATGCTCTTGACACAGGCTGCCTTGCTCCACAAAGTGAAATGAGATACAGTATTCTCCAAGCTGGATGCCTCAAAGGGATTCTGGCAAATTCCTTTAAATCACAGAAAGTGCTAAACTAACTCAATTTATCACACCCGTAGGGAGAGTTTACTTTTGAGGATTACCGGTGCACCTGAAATTTTCCAAAGAAAGATGGCAGAACTATTAATGATCCCAGGAAGACACAGAATCTCCTTCAGGCCCTCTAGCCCCTCATACACCATCCAGACTTGTGATAAATGATTATTAAACCAAGAATCACATATATTAGGTTCTTCCGATTCCAAAGAACCAGACACACACTCCAGGTCAAAATATACTTTAGATTTCACCCAGACCCATGCTGGTAGCCAATCCTTTAGTAACTAAAACCTAAAGGTTTATTAATATACAAAAAAGGAAGAGTTAAGAGGTTGAAATGAATCATATACATTACAGGTGGTTTCAGAGTTTGTAGATCAGGTTAATAGCAATGATGTTAAATCTGCCAGTTTGTAATAAGTGGCTCTGGTTCATCCCAAATATTGGGGCCCTCAGTCCATTGTTCTAAACTCTTGTTAGAAATCATAATCCAGAGATGTGGAGCAGGAAAGAGGCTAAGAAGTGATGTCACAGTCTCCACTTTTATATACTCAGCTGATGTGCATGGAAAGTTACTGGCACAAACAAAGTCTTGGATTACCTGTCCTTACATGCCATTGCTGAGTCATGGGTCATCCAACGTCAGCATGCCTTCTGAGAATACTCAGGAGGGCTCACTGAAGAGTTGATTCTCCTTATGGGCCATCAACACATGGCTGACTAGCCTTGATGCAAATCTGTCTCGTGGGTGATATCCAGGAACACAACACATTTGAGATACAAACACACAGCAAATCTTCATAACTTCAGATATAATGATGATATATGGATTTAAATAGGAAAATAATACATAGCAGATCATAACACTTGCATGGATACCTTACAAGACATACTTGTATAAGAGTTATCACAATTGTGCACAAATGGTGATACCTTAGTGTAAACAAGGTCATCTTTCTTTTTATACAATGTCCCAACCATCTCAGACAAGCCCACGCAAAGACTGGAAGTTACGGGATGGAAGCACTTGGTGCACAGAGATTTCTTATGTTGTTCAAATATTCCATTTGACATCAGCTGGTTCTGAGGCAAGCTTTGTCTATATAGGCAAGTGTGTAATGAACAGGCTAGTGTGTAAATGCATATACCTCTCATAGTTCCCTGGCTGTCATGGGCCCTGCACTGCTAACAGATAGCAGAGATTCTTCATTAGCTCAGGCATCGGGGCCCTGTGCTTTGGTGCAGGTGATGGGGATTCTGCCCCAGCTACAGCTGTGAAGCTCTCTAAATCTGTTGTGTGCAGCACAGAGGCACATGGCGGTTCCATCCAACTGGCTGTGGAACTGGCACTAGAGAGTTGTACCTCCCTGAGTTACTCCTTCGCCATCCCAGTGATCTGTTCAATACAGAGAAAAGATTGTTACAGAATAGAACAAGGTCAAATAAAAGCTGGCCACTGTAATTTGCAATCTATGTGTGAGTGACAGGGGCCATCATTTCATCAGCAACTGTGAAAAATGTGCATTGCCAGACTCCTCTGCTGGGACTCCCCAGGTCCATGGAGCTGAGCACATGTGAGTGCTGGGGTGCGCTCGCTGACACGTGTGGCTCTAGGAGGTCTTTCCTCCTGGCCACCAACATGCAATTGTGTCAGGGTCAAAGGTTGTCAACAGCCAAGGGGCAGAAATCAGCCCCATGTGCGCCAAAGGCTTCAGGACAGCACTGACCATGCGAGTGGCCTGAGCAATGCCCTGTGGGTGCGTCAGTGCCATGTCAGCCAGGCCTCGCAAGAGCCACCGCTGTGCAGCTAGCACGCTGGCTCATCAAAGAGCTGCGGGCCAGGGATTCCAAACACCCTGTAGTGGGCACATCTGGTGATTAGCAACTTTAATGAGAGCCTCAGCCCCAGATGTCCTTTCTCTCCTAGCGCTGGGAAGGGCCAGGCCCCAGGCTGGTGACATGGTTCTGCCAGGGCTTAGCCCTGCACACGGGTGAGGGAACCTGAGCAGAGCCAGTGGCGCATGGCAGACAAGGGGTCTGGGAAAGACAACAGCTCCATCCTGAGCTAACCGCCTGCACAGTCCCTTATGGCACAGATCTGTACAGCAGCTAGCATGTTTCATGTATGCTCCATCACATGACCCCACTTGCGTGTCCCTTACGCTCCTAGTGCCTATGGTGATGCTCACGTATCCCCTTCTCTACTACCACCTCTGCCTCCCTCCTGTGCCCCATCTCCTCCCCTTCCCCCTGTACCCCCTCCTGGGCCCTCTCCCCTTCCCAGCCCCCCTGCACCCCCTCCTGGGCTCCCTGCACCCCATCCTCCCCATGCCCCTGCACTGCTTCCCGAGCCC
>NC_133787.1:4654270-4688965 GCF_003597395.2 Chelonoidis abingdonii | reverse complement strand
GAAGTGGGGTGGTGAGGGGCCTGCAATGGGTCGAGGGGGGCTGGTCTGGGCTGGAGGAAGTGGGGTAGTGAGGGGGCCTGCAATGAGTCCAGGGGGGCTGGGTTGTGCTGGGCTGGAGGAAGTGGGGTAGTGAGGGGGCCTGCAATGGGTCCAGGGGGGCGGGGCTGGAGGAAGTGGGGTGGTGAGGGGGCCTGCAATGGGTCCAGGGGGGCTGGGCTGGAGGAAGTGGAGTCGTGAGGGGCCTGCAATGGGTCGAGGGGGGCTGGTCTGGGCTGGAGGAAACAGGGGATAGGGCCTGTACCAGGGCTGGGGTGGTGGGGTCCCCATGAGGTTGTGGGGCTGGGCTGGAGGAAGTGGGGTAGTGAGGGGGCCTGCAATGAGTCCAGGGGGGCGGGGCTGGGCTGGAGAAAGTGGGGTGGTGAGGGGGCCTGCAATGAGTCCAGGGGGGCTGGGTTGGGCTGGGCTGGAGGAAGTGGGGTAGTGAGGGGGCCTGCAATGAGTCCAGGGGGGCTGGGCTGGGCTGGAGGAAGCAGGGGATAGGGCCTGTACCAGGGCTGGGGTGGTGGGGTCCCCACGAGGTTGGGGGGCTGGACTGGACAAAATGGGGTGGTGAGGGGTCTGTAGTGGGTCCAGGGGGGCTGGGCTGGAGGAAGCGGGGGATAGAGCCTGTACCAGGGCTGGGGTGGTGGGGTCCCCATGAGGTTGGGGGACTGGACTGGAGGAAGTGGGGTGGTAAGGGGTCTGCAATGGCTCCAGGGGGGCTGGGCTGGAGGAAGCAGGGGATAGAGCCTGTTCCGGGGCTGGGGTGCTGGGGTCCCCATGAGGTTGGGGGGCTGGGCTGGAGAAAGTGGGGTGGTGGCAGGGTCCATGTGGGCTCGGTGAGGAGGGCTGTGCAAGGCAGGAGGAAGTGAGATGGTGTGGGGAGCCTTTAAAGGATCAGGGGGTGCTGGGGTGGAGGAAGAGGGGTGGTGATGGGGCCTGCATGATTGGGGGGGTTCGGGGAGTGGGATTAGGGCAGGGCCTATGAATGGGCTGGGCTTGTTGGGTGTGGACATCCTGATCTTGTGCAGCCCCCTGGCTGTCTCAGTGCTCCATGCATCTGAGGACGTGGGTTTTTTACCGACAAATGCTTATGCCCAAATATATCTGTTAATCTTTAAGGTGCTACCGGACTCCTTGTTGTGTTTGTGGACACAGGCTAACACGTCTACCCCCTGATACTTTAACAGAGTGTGTAGAACTCACTGGCCTGCGTACATTTTCCCTATCCCTGCTTCACTAGGCTGGTGCAGGTTTGTGCCTTGAGCATAGGCTCTTGGTAGGAGCAGGCCTTGGAGCTGAGCCAGTACAGCGAATTGTTTGGGCAGCACCGAGGAGGGACCAGAGGCTGGGCTAGTGAGGATGGGCTGACGGGGTTTCTCCCCGACCTCTAATAGCTGTCTCGTCATTCATGGAGGAGTTGGTTGGCTTGTCCTTTGGTTGGTTTGAAACCTTTAGTCAGGTGAAATCCATTCAGACTGGATTTCTTATTTCCCAGGGAGACCTGGCAGCGTAAGGCAACTGTACTGGTAGACTTACAACTGGGAGACATCGCTCCTCAGCATCCAAGCTCAAACCCATTTGATAAACCCCCCTATGCACACAAAGAATGGAAACGTACATAAGGTCTTGTATTTAAACATAGCTTGTAGCTTGCCGGTTAGGGCCTGTGTCCGCTATTCCTGTGTAGCATTAATATTCCTCTAGCAGCGTGTTCTTGGTTTAACCACAGTTTTATGTGTATTCTGAAATGTCATCTCCAGTAGCACAGGGCCCCCAACACCAAACTGATGCGTAGACTGAGAACTGACTTGAAGGAAACAGTGATGTCTTCTGAGTCACCAGCATTGCTTCCTGCACCATCTGGAGTTTATATAATGCTTCTTGTACTGAGGATCTGTTAACTGGCAAAAGTGTCAGCCATTCAGGGTGCCACAATAGCTCTTACACAGTCTGAAAAATCAGAACTGGTTTAATAAAGAGCAAGGTCGAGCAGGACTTCTGAGCTGTCTTCACACTCTTGAATAGTGACCTGCAATTTTTAGCTTTTCCCCTGGGCACAAGTGGGAGGAAACTCTCCGGAATGATCCTACTTCTCACAGTGTAGCACCCTTTGACTGTGTCAGCTGTGAGGATGAGCATCAGCTCCTCTTTTTTCATATGCAGACATGGCCATGTTGGTGCCTCAGCTGCCTCATCTGGAGTTTCTATCCTGTTGACGGGGTGACAAAACCCCTGAACTACTGTCTAATGGGGCATGAGTGTTAACTCTCCACATGTAAATAGCTCGACAAAGGATTGCATTTTTCTTTGAATAATCTATGTATTCTATGGTATGTTTCTTACAAAGTGCATTCCAAAATGATCCCAAGCTAGATGAGACAAGAAATTAAGAGGATAGGCAAAAAGTAGAGTAACGTCTTCAAAAATGGCAGAGGGATACAGTAAGGCAGACAGGAGCTGCAAAGGAGGAGGCTCTTGGACCAGCATCGACAAGGTTGTGTGTGGTCACAGAGCAGGCTGGTGCAAAGGGGAAGGATCTGGGTGAAGAGAAGAGAGGAGGTCTATGAAGTCTTCTATGGAGGGTTTGTAAATCAATGCAAACTTTGACTTTGACTGGTCCCTGTAAGGAATGGGAACCAGCAGAAGTGTATGAGGATGGGTTTGATATGGTCATACTTTGAATGTATGAGGAAATGGCAGCAGCATTCTGGAGAGCTGGAATGCTATGTGGGGGAGTGGCCATAAGTAGATAAGGCAAGAGGTGCTGAAGGCCTGGTTGAGCCTGTTGTCAGAGGTGGAGTTGGGGATAAGCAGATCTGCAAGCTAACAGTGACTGGCATATGTGTGCACATTGAGGCTTCAGAGGTTTCTGGAATGATTATCTGGGCCCTTCTGCAAGGCAGGCTAAAATTAACTGGAAATTGTCTGGTTTCCTTCCCGGCACTCTTAAGTGGGTTATCTGGGAGGAAGTGGACAGGCACTTGGAATGTTTTCTGCTTCATTGGGAGCAAGGCCCTGAACATGGCAGAAGGGTTTGTGCTTTTAGTGTGCAGTTACTCAGTCCGGCACTATTCAGAGATTGCAAAGTCAGAAGGAATCATTCTAGTCATCTAGTCTGACCTTCTGTAAACAGGCCTATGGCTGGTCTATGGGAATGAGCTGCTGGAATCTCAAATTGTCCAGCACACCATCATTTCCATGTCCCATGATATCTGTATAATTTGACTAATTCTGATCTTCAGTCTGCCTCGTCTGGGCCTGGATGCTATAGTATTCTATTGGGGCACATCATGGCAGGTGACATGGTGTGCTACCCTGCCTTGTGTGTCTGCTGATTTAGAGAGAAATCAAATGGGTAAGAATGAAAGAACTTCAATTTTCCATAAGTCAGAGTGTGGAAGGAAATCTAGGGAAAGCTGTCTGTAGTGGAAAGATGGCAAACGTATAATCTGAAGCAACACCATACTTCAACTATGAGAGAGGGGCTGAGAGACTTTGTTCGTTGGACCATATAAACTGGAACCATAAACTCACTGAACATTAAATCTCGCCAAATGAGGGGCATCCCGTCCTCCTCATTGTATTCACTCATACTCTACACCTGAACATAGCTGTTCTATGAACAACATACCCTTGTATCTCAACATCTATACTTGGACCCATTAACCTTTTACCCCCAGTCGGGGACATTGCAGATTATGTATTTCTTATGCCATTTGCTCTTAAACCAAATTTTGCCCCCTTGATAATGTGTATGTTATTCCCTCATAAGAAGAAACTTCTATCCTTACTCTGTGGTGGTCGCTTTTTCTAAACATCATCTTAATACAGTTTTTAAATCTATTGCACACAAGTGTCTGTTCAGGGGAAACAAAGGTGTAACACAAAGACTTAATGGCTGCAGTGCTGAAGCCCCGAGGCAGTGTTGCTTAACAGCCTACTGGGAGCAGCTAGGTAAGGCCCTTTGTTTTCAGGTTTTATTTTAAAATTTCCTGAGAATGTTGATTTTAAAAAGAAATTAAAAATGGGTGAAAATTGGTTCAAAAAAGAACTTCACAGTATTCTGGGTAAATATTGGGGGACAGGAGGACAGAAAACACAAGAAGAAGTAGAGAAATAGCTCTGGAAGATGAGGTGACAGGTATATCTCCATATATCATGGAATTGGAAGGGACCCTGAAGGGTCATCGAGTCCAGCCCCCTGCCTTCACTAGCAGGGCCAAGTACTAATTTTGCCCCAGAATCTTAAGTGCCCCCCTTAAGGATTGAATTCACAACCGTTGGTTTAGTAGGATAATGCTCAAACCACTGAGCTATCCCTCCCCTTCCCCAGTTTGGTAACCTGGATGGCTTAGATTAGCGAGCTACTGTCTCCTTCCAAAGTGGGGAGCTGGATTTGGGGAGTTCAGGCACTTCGTTTTGTATTTAAGCGGATCAAAATTCCAGTGACAATCAGTACAAACTGAATGATAGCCTTTGTAAAACCTGGGACATTTTTGGTAAATGTCTTACGCATAGGGCATGGAAGGGGGTTAACATGCAGGTTGGGGTACTGTGAATAGAGAACTCTGTAACTCAAGACGGAGACCACTTATGCTGTCCTATTCTGTGCTGCCCCACTTGGCAACAGGGAGCTGTTTACCTTCTGTTAACAAAGAAACTGCTTTATGAGGCCAGCAGACATAGCTAGCCAGGTGAAACTTACTAACCAACAACCTGCTTTTCCTAGGGCAGTGAACAGCTAAGCAGGGAGCGCCTTGTCTGTACTGTATTGCCTTTACTTCTTGGGGAGAGGTGTGCAGTTGTCTGATCCAGAGCACAGAAAGGCAGAAACGGCATTAAGTGTCTGCTGGCTTTAAGGTGTCTCATCTACACTGGTACCACCATGCTTTCATAAGGAATCCTTCCCTGGGATGGATGATTGTACCATGTCTTCTAAATGTCATTGGTGTGTCTTACCAGCGTAGTCAAAACTCTAGGGTGAAGATGAAACAGCACATTCAGTAAATCCTCATGAAATCTGAGAAGTGAACTAAAGAAATAATACTGGGAAGAGTAAATAAGTGAGGGATTGAAAACAGGGGAGTTAATGGAATCCAGCCCAAAACGATACACTGCTCATCTACTGGTGATTCTAAACTTGCAAAGGTCTGATGGGCAACCAGAGCAGCTTCCTGCTGCCATAACTAGCAGTGAATTGGCATCCCAGTTAGAGGCTGGAAGGAGATCTCAGTCCTCTTTTTCTGGACACCACCCATTTTATCTGTGGGCAATGGTTCATGACTGGAGATGAGAGCAAACTGCCCCATTGCAATGTAACATTGGGTAAGTACAAGGGAATGCATCATAGTGATGCATTGTTCAAAAACCAGCCAAACGCTCAAGCAGCAGTAGGGTAGCAAAGTGCACATAAAGACCATTGAAGTGGGAGGGGGAGGGAAACCTTGAAAGGTGCAGATTTGGGGATCAATTCAGATAAACACCCAGGCTGTAAATACTTATCTGAACTGTATTTGAAACTCCATCCCTTAGTCAAGCTGGATGGCCATTCCTCTTCTTTCCCTATAATGCCTGGAACTATTCCAGCAGAGTTTGGCTTCCCCCACACTTTTACCTTGGAAAGGGGGTTGGGGGAGAAGCATGGGTTTTCACTCACCTCCAATCTCATGTGAGCGGACAGCAAGCCTACTCTCCGCTGTTTTTGTGGCACTTCCACTATCTCTTCCTCTCAAAGGTTTCCTTTTCTCTCTCCTTTCACTCAAATTCCTATTGCTGGTTATTTTTGTTTCCCCTGGAGGACTGGATTGCGTTCCCCTGTGGCTCTAGTCTAGGGGGCCAGATGATACTCTTCTCCCACCCCATGATGGAGCAGTGCTCCTCCAGCTTCTGCCTGCCTTGCAGCCAGGCCTAGTGTGGGAGGAGTGCCAGGGAGGAGCAGAGGCAGAGCAGGATGCGCTCCGTCAGTCGCTCCAAAGGAGAAGAGGACTTGGCCTGCTGCCCACCACTGCAGCAGCCAGCAATAGAGGTGAGGGGAGCGTCTCAATGCAGGAGGGCGGAGTAGGCAGGCAGGAAACACGGGCCAGATACATTTGACTCCCACATGAGCTTGGGAGCCTTGGCGTGTGTGGTTAACAGAACTTGTTGTTAAACCTTCCTCTCAACCAGACACGTGCCCTATCATCCACATCTTCGTTTTTCTTGGACTGAACCAGTGTCATGTCATGAGTTATTTTTTTCAAGGGTGACTAAGTGGAGTTAATTTGGGAACAAACAACAAAAGTGATGCCTAACGAAGCAAACAGATCTCTGGCAAGGGTTTTTCTCTCTGAGCCGGACTCTGTGTGTAATAAGATCTTTTATCTTGGACTGGAGGGGATGTTATAACGAGTGTGACAGGAGAGATTTCGAGAAGGGATGTAAATCTAAATGGGGTAAGGAAGACTTGGGAGTCTGTCAAGGCGCATTAGGCTTTTTTAGAAAAATATCCCACAGGACCCTCACAGTGATACTTTTCCCTTTGTCACATAACCTGAAATGTTGTCACTGTTGAGCTGTCTTCCAGGGTTTTTAGTTTCATGTGCAGTAGTCCATTGTCCTTAGCAAACTCTGTGAAGGGCGGTAGGACTCTGCTCCATGGCTGCATGAAGGGGTTAACTTGCTGGTGCCTCCTCATGGCCAGGTGTGGCAGCTCACTCTCTCTGTTGGGGTCTCCTGCAGGTGGCTGGCCGCTCCACCTCTGCCTGTCTCTTCCTGGCTCTCCAGCCAGGTCACTTTAAAGCCTCTCCCTCTCTGGGCAGTGTCTGATCAAAAAGCAAAGGGAGTTAACCCAAATAACCAGAGTTAGCAAGGGAGAGAGGGGTATGCCTCCCTCCCTCTCGGGGCATATGGGGATATGGCCCTCCCTCCCAGGCAGTGGGTGTCTGGGAAGCTCCTTCCTTCCCTTGGCTCTTTCCTCAGGGGCTGATGGTCTGTTCTTTCCCTGCTCTGCCCATGTCAGCTGTTCTTTTCCTCTTTTACCTCCCCTGCCCCACTCAGCCTGTGCCGGTGTGGTGGGGTGGGTCTGGCTCAGCCCAAAGCAGCTCCTTAAAACCCGTTGTTGACTAGTGTGGGGTTTGCATGCCCCATCACAGATTGCAACCCCCCTTTTTTTTTTTTACCATATGTTGCCTTCACATACTCCAGTCTTCTCGGTGTGCCTGCTGGAGTTTGTAAGCCCAGGGTGGACTCTTGAGCCCCACTAGCTGCCAGTATTCTGTCACTTGAGATCTTTCAGTCCTTGTAGGGCCACAGGTTTGGCCTGGAAGAGCCATAATTTGTAGAGTGGCATCTTTTGGCAAGAAAGCAGCAGGGAGAGGGTGGCCCTGGGGCACTCTCCACCTTGCCTTGGAGGACAGCCAGCATTCTAAAGTGCTGAATTTGGTCTTCTCTAATACCATTTTGGATACAACATATCCCCTCTGAGCAGGGAATAGAGAAACCTCCAGTAGACTAAGCCTGTTTAACTTATTCACAGCCAAATTTCTGGATCTCCTATAAGAGCCTTGTCTGCATTAGAGAAACTTGCAGCGGTGTCATTACGTCAATATCTTTACCCTAACGTGGACTCTTAGCACCAGTGTGAAGTGAGGTTCAGTTGGATAATTTATCAGATTAAGTTTCCCAGGGGCATCCCTGGGGAAATAGCTGATACTAAGCATTCATTCTCTACGTTGCAGCAGAACTGGGCTATCCAGCCCCCCAGCACAAGTATTGTGGTACTCTCTTTTCACCAAAACGTAGTCCAGGTCATATTTATCCTCTTTCAGAGACTGTTGTTGGGGAGGCAGCTGGCACAGCTTGGAGGTTTAGGTGCTTGTGTCTTCAAAACAGAAGCCAAGCCAGGGCCTGTTTATAAATCACAAATATGAACTGAGTACCAAATAAGGGTCCTGTGTATTTAGACTGAAGCATACAAGCAGGTCTGTCATTCTGATTCAGCAAATGCAAGCATCTTGTCAACACCACCACTTGTTCCCATCTGTCAGACAGCAAAGGATGGGTTACAATGACTAGTGACGCCAGAAATAAACACCGTGGAGATCACCACTGTGGCAGTCTTAGGAGCTCTCTGCTGTTGTCTGGTATTTCCAGCCTTCATTTTACAAAACAAATGGCTAGCCTTTCTGGGTGGATAGCAAACCATTGTGACCTAACTTAATGCAGTGCCTTCCGGCTCTGCAGGTGCACAGAATAAAACAAAGCCACAGCCATCCCATTCATCTGAGCAGGGAACGAATTCTGAAACCTAATAATGACAGCTTAAATGTCAATATTTAAAACTATTTAGTGGTTGATGGCCATAGCAGAAACATCCACTTGGGTGCAGGGATTTCTTCAGAGCTAGCTGGGGTGGCCAGGCACCTCAGACATGGAGCAAAGGTTGTGTTCTTTTTCTCTGTCCTGCAAGCCAAGTGCTTGTGGGCACTCGGGCATCTTGGGCATTGCTATTCTGCGATCACGGCATGGCAAACCTTGGGGACGTATCAAGTGATATGTCAGAGTTGCTTTACATGCACCGTGGGGGTTGAAAAATAGGATCATTGGTGGGATCATTAATAGCACAGAAGAGCTGGAAATTATTGCTAGTTACTGAAACAGATCACAGGAGGTGGAAGTGACTTCACACCTGTGCTGGATAAAAAGAACATTAATGGCATGTCCAAGGAGTCTGCCTTTGTGTGATAGAGGACAAGCCAAAGGAGACCAGAATTTTGGTGGAAAGCCAGTATCTAGACAGAAGTGAGCTAGGTAGAGGGTAAAGACAAGGTGTGATGCTCTTGGTGCTAGGAGGAGTAAATGGGTAAACCTTTCATATATTTTGGTAATGAAAAAGTACCCGGTGCTCAGAAAACAGTGACTCTTGTTCCAGTGTTCAGAAAGAGGCTGCAGGAACACCTGTATTAGGAAAAGGTTTTTAAATACTTAGGATATTGTAGCTTACGGCTACATTTGGAAAAGTACAAGCTAATCGGTATGAGTCAGCTTGGATTTGTGAAAGGCAAATCATGTCCTAGATTGCTGTCTAAAATAACTATCCTCCTGAGGTTTCTGTTCCTAGATTCCACTACATACCCCTGATACTTGTAAGAAGCGTATTCAGATCCCTCACACACATGGTTCCAGGTTTATTTGGGGAAAGGAAAAAGAGCAGAATTAGGCATATATTACATCAGGACAGCATCCAGCCTGGAACACTGGGGTCTGCCCAATGGACTGCAGTCATTGTACATCACGTCGTTGGGTGTGAACAGTTAGCCTTTCCTCCTGGGCCACCAAAATTGGGCAAAGAACAAACACATGGGCTAAAAACTCTCTTGTTGTTTGGGACTGCGCAGAGAAGTTATGCCTCAATTTCTGTGTCCCATATAACTCTCCCCTTCACAGCACTGATTAACTGGGGAGAGAATAAAATGACGTTTTTTCAGATTTGGGGGCTCATATACAAGAGAAATTTGCACCAGTTTGTGTGTGTGTTAAACAGATTTAGTTAAACTGGTGCTAGCCACTGTGTGGTCACTCTTAATTCAGTTTAAGAGTGGCTGATTTTAGTTTAGCTTATATCCAATATTTCCTTTCAGAGTTTTACAGTTAGCAAAAGTGTATGTGGAAATGCCTCCCCCAGCCACTTAGAGCTTCCTGGTGGGAGAAGGCAGCACCATTGTCCACTGTGGAGTTTCCAGGGACAAATGGGGACACTTGAACCCCATAATCTGTACTATTGCTCTCCCTAGTAAGACACCTGTGTGCTTGCAAAGTGTTAGCTTCCTCCCCAAATGGATATCATCACTTTAAACTGTCCCCCAGGCCATCCTGTCAGACTGGTAAAAGGGCTGTGGTCAGAGCTTTGGGCCTAGGACTGACCTTCATGTTTGCATCACTTGGCAGGGTCTGCGTGGTCCCCACACCCTGAGTGTCAGGTTTCAGCTATTGGGGTGGAGAACTGGGGTTTAAAACAATCAGAGAAGTTCTTATATTCCCTGTAGCTTGGCTGTGTTTAACATGCAGTGTCCTGTCTGTACTCACGCTGGAGTGAGGTCTGCGTTCATCTCTGCAGCAGTAACAAGCGGGTCGAGCAGCTTTGTTAAGTTCTGAAACCTTCCGCTCGTGGCCAATTGGAGTCCATCTGCAGCTGCTGTGGGAAGATAGGCGTGTGGGCTGGCTGGGAGAGGAGGCCTCTCCATCCTGCACTGAGCTGCTTCGCTTGTTACTGTCCATACCATGAGGACTTGGAGCCCTTTAGCTCCATCTCTGTTGCAGCTGACTGTAACCTTCGGTCTCCCAGCTCTCACGATCAGCTAACTGTTCCCAGGCCCCTGCGGACTGTAGCCTGTATCTGGGGGTGCATGAACATCTTTGGATATCACCTTAGCCTAGTGTGCCAGATCAGTGACCCTTTGCTCCCTATCTGCCTCTTAGAAGAGGTTAGCAGGTAATTCCCCTGCCAGGATGTGTGACCGTGAGAGTGCCTCAAAAGCAATGTAAGACTTCGAAGGCCGTGTTAGAAACAAGGTTTGTGAAGAACGAGAGAGTCCTATTACCGAAGAGAGTCCCCATCACAGAGCTAATCTGATGCACCTTGGAAGCTAACCTAAGTAGATACCAGTGTGGGATTGCTCCAGCTGGTCCTGGCCTCCCCAAACCCTTAGCAGGGCAGTTTGTCAGAGATCCTTCATGGTATCAGGTGCCTGGTGCCAAATCCCCCTGGAGCTGTCCCAATTGCACTTTCTAGGTTACTTTGCGGTCATGTGCAATCCTGCTCGCGGCCTTTGCAGGCCTCTCCCCCCTGTCTGTTTCATGTATGTTTTCTGTAATCCTTTCATATTGGAATGATTAAACATTTTCCTTGTTCTTCTGGATGTCTGTCCACATAGTGGGTGTCTCAGTGCAAGGACACATCTTCGTACACAGGAATTGGATGTCCCATCCCTGCCACCCCTTCATGGTTGTCTCCTGTTCTAGTTTGCAGACACCCTTTGTAATGTTAATTGTTCCTGGCTTTAGGTGTTAATCTGTAGCCAGTTCAGCATTCCCTTGAATCCATGGTTAAAGTGACAGGCCATTTTAAGATTATTTCACACGTGAGTTCTTGACAGATTTAAACTGAACTCTCACACTGATTTAGAGTAGAGACATGGTTCTGTACCCCAGACCACGTCTACACTATGGGATAATATCGAATTAGCTAAATGGTTTTATAAAACTGATATTATAAATTTGATTTCATGCGGCCACACTAGGCACAGTAATTCGGCGTTGTGCGTCCATGGTCCAAGGCTAACGTCGATTTCTGAAGCGTTGCATTGTGGGTAGTTCTTCCGACGTCCATCAGCAGGTACCAGGAGCCCGTTCAGCTTTTTTTTTTCTGCACGATATGTGTACTGTATGCCGCGGAGAGAAGGCGAATAACTCGCGTCACAGCAGCTTTCACTTGTTTTGCATTGATAGCAGATGCTGTAGCTCTTAGTTACAGATTTGTTAGATGTACTCTCTACTGCGGGAGGTAAACTTGGGAAATGATAGAACGCGCTTATCTCTCCCCTTGTGTACTCGCTCCGGATTTGCTCTCTCTCCTTTCGCTGCTCTCGTCGCGCTCGCTCCGCAGGGGCGCTCTCTCCTCTTGCACTCGGTCACAAATTGAGTTATATGCAGCATCTCCTCATTTGTCATATCCTCCTTACATGGTTTCAAAAAAGTATTGTGTGTAGGTCTGCGCTCTAGCTAGGTCACGCGGGCAAGTGTATTAAGGTAACTTAGTATGTATCAGAGAAGTCTCATGTATGAATGAATACATCTGCTCCGCTGTCGTTACTATAGTGGGTGCTGCTATAAAGGATTATTGCAACAACCACCCGTTGTCTTCCATTTCTCCCAACCTTCGGGCTATCCGTGGCAGTCTGCCTTGGTCGTCATTGGAAGTTAGTAACGAATGTAACAGCAATTTAGGAAGCAGATGAGGAATATAGTGAAGCTATTGTAAAGATGAGGAGGGGCGCCTCCTGGGACAGCAAATGCTTTCCAGGATTCTTTTGCCTCTTATATGAGCCTGTGGAGAGTGTTCAATTGGCAGAGTGCGAGAGTAATCTTTTTCTGTGTGACAGCTAGAAAAGGTGTTAGTGGCGGATGTATGTGCAGTTCTCAGCATTCTCAGTCTGCTGATTGGAGTAATTGGTACTGGGTTTACTCAGACCAATCTGTGAGAATTTGTATCAATCTCTTACTTGGGATTGAGCTGTGTAGCTGGTCGATTTCATAAGGAATTTCTCCATTTTTCTTCCAGTTTGTGCCCCTGTGGGAACCTCGCAAGTTCGCTCACTAAGGCCACCCGGAGGCATAACTTATTGTTAGACGCAGTATTACATGGGCACTTTCAGGGCGACGCTCGCGCTCTTCACACGACGCTCCCGCTGGGAAGATTCAGTCATATTAGTTACTCTACCAACCGTCGCAAGAAGGGGTGCGTCGACTCGTGCCAGATCTCGCTCTCGCTCTCTGCTGCGCTTGCCGCTCCGCGGATACCGCCGTCCATTGAATATGTCACTAGATTCACATTAGTGAATTATTTCTCTGCCCCCCATTTTGGACACTGTGGAAGAATCTCAAGAAAATGATTTCTTTGCTCTATTTATCTTCTTTACTCATAAAGATAAAGGACGCTGTCGATGGGGGAGAAACTGAGGATGCTTTGTCCATGACTACGGCGACATGCTGGCATTTCTGTGGTTGAATGGCTCACAGACATTGGCGGCTATCTCAGAATCAATGCTTTTCAGAGATGCTGTGATCTTGCCTGTGGTTAGCTGGGTCTTCAGACCCCGTCCATCCCTCCTCCATGAGGTCCATTGATTCTTTTGCTTCCGTTACCAATTGTCATGCAGCGCTGTGCAGCCTGAGATTTTTTTCAAGAACGCTTGGGCATTTTGTCTTCTGTAGACGGAGGCTGCTACAACAAGATTGTCTCCCATTAAAGCCAGATCCAGCTCTCCCCGTACGGTCCATGTGGAGCTGTTTTGATGTTGGACTGGATCGCCACCGCGGCTGATGGAGCTCCACGCTGGCAAACAGGAAGTGTATTCAAAGTTCGCGGGGGCTTTCGCTGTTTACCCTGCCTGCTGCATCCGAGTTAGATTGCTGCGATGCGGTCAGTTGGCTGCACTTTTGTGGGACCCGCCGAGCCATAATGTCTGATTTCCGTTCCACTGAGCTAACGTGAATCTCGATATGTTAATATCAAACCGTTGAATGCCGATATGTTAATACTCAAATTTAGCGCTTACTGGGCTCTCTCTGGTCGGAGAGGAGTACAGAAATTATTTAGCGCTACTCCTCTCGTCGGAGAGGAGTACAGAAATCGATTTAAAGAGCCCTTTATATCGATATAAAGGGCATTGTAGTGTGGACGGGTACAGCATTAAATCGATTTAATGCTCTTTAAATCGATTTAAATGCGTAGTGTAGACCAGGCCCCAGACGCCTCTCCCTGTTACAGCAGTGGCTGGTCCTCAACTGACTGCCTCCAGCAGTGTTACAACAGCATCTGGACTTCAGTATTTCTGGTCAGGGCTTTTTCTGCGAGTGTGTCCCAGAGCCTTGTTTGGTTGGAAGGAAAGGAACCAAACCTAGACCCTGCTGTTTTCACTGCCCTCTCCTGCAGGAATTCCCTGTTATGGGAACTGCCTTTAAAGAGTTCCCAGGACAATCCAGCTTGTGAGCTGACTGGAACAACATGTCTCTGTCCCCAGGGGTTAGCGCTAGGAGACAACATGTGCCTGGGGTAGAATCCAAACCACAAACGCTGCGGGTGGAGCTGCATTCCTGCCACGCTTACATGAGAAACTGGCATCTGAGTTCCTGCAGCAGCCAGGAGGGTGTGGCCTCCCCAGTAGGCTGGCTCATGTAATTAGGCCTCCTGAAGCAGGCATGGACATTGATGCTGACCTGCCTGCGATTTAGCAGTTAACACACTGTGGGGTTGCTAGTGAGGCTTGAGCACTCCTGGGAAAAGAGTGTAGGGTGGGGGGAGCTTCCCCTGCATCAGACAACTTCTGGGAGAGGGATGAGTTCTGTGTTTAGTTACAGCCCATGGGCTGGGATGCGAACCTGGAGCTGCGTGTACCGCACAGTCTCCAGCACAACTCCCATAGGGCTTGGCTACATTGGCACTTTACAGCGCTGCAACTTTCGCGCTCAGGGGTGTGAAAAAACATGCCCCTGAGCTCTGCAAGATGCAGCGCTGTAAAGTGTCAGTGTAATCAGGGCAGCAGCGCTGGGAGCGCGGCTCCCAGCACTGCGCTCTACACCCGTAAGGGATGTGGTTTACAAGCAGTGCTGTGGCTCTGACTACACTCACACTTCAAAGCGCTGCCTTGGCAGCGCTTTGAAATTTCTAATGTAGCCAAGCCCATAGTGACCGGGAGAGGTTTGCACAGAGATCGAGAGTCGAATATGGCTTTTATATAGGAAATAAATCTCTTCATTGGCGTGTCTCTCCTCAGCACCTCATTGTCACGTTCTGCATTGGTCGGTGGGAAATGCTTGGCTTAGGGTGACCCGCTATTTCTGTGCTCCGTTTCTCTTCAGCCCTCCTCCCCATCCTGCCTTTCTCGGTTACCCTCCCTCTGTCCTGGCTTTGTTTCTGCAGCAGCTCCCAATTTGCACCCCTTCCTACAACCCTGGGTTTCACTTCCAACCCCTTCTCCATTCCCTTCTCCGCTAACACGATCAGCAAAGAACTAATTATTGTGGACATTTAATAGGTCCTCTCTACACATGAGAGTTAACACCCTAGGGAGAAGCTAGAGAGTTCGTACCACTCAGGCAGACAGTACGGCATTGGCTACGCTGGGTTCCCATTTGAAAGAGTCTATGTACTTTCTATGTAACCAGGAAGGGATAGAAATGTGCCTCGTTAAGTGAAAGTTGAGGTTCTACAGAGTCTGCATGTCATGTGAGTCGCACCAGTACTTCAGTGCGTTGGGTGATCCATGGGTTCAATATCCGACACAGAGTTAAGCCAAAAAAGCTACATGATTAATAGTAACAATCTGATAGCATGTTGTAAATGATTTGGGGACCCCTGGGGATGCAGAGTGGCCTACAAACCACATAAGAATCCCATCAGCACCCAGTAGTGACACAGCAGTATTGCCAGCCCCACACATTCACAGCCCATTAGTCAGGCCTTAGAAATCATGAGATTGGCTTAGAAGTCACAAGACCTTTAAAAAATGATACATTTTGGGCTTGCTTTCTCTGGCCTCTGGTTTTGAGCCTTTGGGTCGTGCTGTAGTCACATTTTCAAGCTTTTCTCTGCAAAGAGGAGGGCTAGGAACTTCCTTTCATTTTTAAATGAAAGCTAAGATTGTCATGTCTGTAATCGCTCCTGAAGCTGGGCCTTAATTAAAACAAATATTACAAAGATTGTGACAAAATAGCGAGAGTTGGCAGCACTGCAGTTTAGGTTGAAACAGATCAGTTGAACTGACTGGTGGAATTGAAGTTGGCAGAAGGCCCCATCACTTGCAGCGGAATTTGAGAAATACTGGGAGAACACCCCAGAAGTTTTCAGTGGTTAGCTTTTACATCACTCTCTAGCACTGCATGAGTGCGTCAGTTGACAGGAGAAGAGAACAACTCTGAATCTCCACCACCACTTCCTTCCACGCCCACGTGATCCTTGGCGTTGCCTCCCCAAGTACTGACCCATCCTGATTCCTTTCAACTGCACCACAGCTTGCAACCAGTGGCTGCTCTTGATAGGTTACCAGATGCGACTCCTAGCCCAAGAGGGAAATGAGTCTCCCCGTTTGCAGATATTGTTGGGGTCTGCCAGTTAGAACTTAGTCTCCAAAGAAGGAGACCAGTACTCATGAGTTCCAGGCTCCTAGTCTTGTGCCCCATCCACTAGGCCATGCTTGTCTTCCCACCCCCACCCTCTCCCCCCCACTGTGGGAGGCACGTTTTGGCAGAGGGCCTGCGATCCCAACTCTAGCTACATACTTCAGGCAGAGTGGTGAAAAAAGCAGCCGTTGTTGGTGGAATCAGAGAGAGAGAGAGGGCTGGATGAGATCTTGAGAGGTCATCTAGTCCAGCCTCCTGCAATGAGACAGGACCAAGTAAACTTAGACCATCCCTGACATGTTTTTTCCAACCTGTTCTGAAAAGCCTCCAATGATGAGGACTCCACAACCCCCTTGAAAGCCTATTCCAGGGCTTAATTGCCCTTGGAGTTAGAGTATGGCTACACTTGCAACTTCAGAGCGCTGCTGCGGGAGCGCTCCCACGGCAGTGCTTTGAAGTGCGAGTGTGGGCGGCACCAGCGCTGGGAGAGAGCTCTCCTAGCGCTGCAGCTACTCCACCTCCCCGTGGGGATTAGCTTACAGCGCTGGGAGCTGCACTCCCAGCACTGGGGCACTGTTTACACTGGCGCTTTGCAGCGCTGTAACTTGCTGCGCTCGGGGGGGTGAGGGGGTGTTTTTTCACACCCCTGAGCGAGAAAGTTGCAGGCTGTAAAGCGCCAGTGTAGCCAAGGCCTTAGATGGTTGTTCCTAGTATCTAACCCTGGCTGCAAATTAAGCCCATTACCACTTGTCCTGCCTTCAGTGGACATGGAGGACAGTTGATCACCGTCCTCTTCGTAATAGTTTTTAACATAGTGTTATTAGGTCCCCTCTCAGTCCTCTTTTCTCAAGACTAAACAAGTCCAGTGTCTTAACTTTTCCTCATAGGTTTGGTTACCTAAACCTTTTATCGTTCTTGTTGCTCTCACCTGGACTCTCTCCACTTCCTTACCTAAAGCGCAGTGCCCAGAATCGGATGCAGTTCTCCAGCTGAGGCCTCACAGTGCTGCGCAGAGCAGGACAATTACCTCTCAAGTCTCGCATACGAGACTCCTGTTAATACTCCTCAGAATGGTGTTAGCCTTTTTTGTCACGGCATCATATTGGTGTCTCATCCACTCTTACTCAGGCTATGATTATGTCATGGAGGTCATGGAATCCATGACATTTTCTGCCCTGGGGCCGGAGCTCCCAGCCAGCCCCACCCACACAGCTCCCAGCCAATGCCGTACTGGCCCTGGTAGGCAGCTGGGGGAACCCAGGAGCCCCAGCAGCAGTGGGTGCTGAACCCACCTACCCCTTTTGCCAGGGATATTTTTAGTGAAAGTCAGGGACAGGTCACGGGCTTCCGTGAATTTTTGTTTATTGTCCATGACCTGTGCATGACTTTTACTAAAAATATCTATGCTAAAAACTTAGCCTTCACTGTGACCCTTGAATCCTTTAAGCAGTACTGTCACCGAGTTAGTTATTCCCCATTCTGTTTTTCCTTCCTAAGTGTAGGACTTTGTTCTTGTCTTTATTGACTTTCATCTTGTAGAATTCAGACCAATTCTCCCGTTTGTTAGGGTCATTTTGATTTCTGATCCTGTCCTCCAAAGTGCAAGCAGCCTTTCCCAGCTCGGAGTCATCTGAAGATTTTATAAGCACACTCTCCACTCCATTATCCAAGTCATAAATGAAAATATTGACTAGTACTGCACCCTGGATGTACCCCAGCAGGACCCCACTTGATAGATCCTCCTAGTTTGACAGTGAACCATTGCTAACTACTCTTTGAGTGAGGTCTTTCAACCAGTTATGCACCCATCTTTGCTCTTTTTGCCACACTGCCAATAGGAAGGCAGAAGGTGAGCATGACTGCGTCCCAAAATAGCATTTGGAGCAAACGTGCCAGGCCAAGCTCTATACTTAGGGTATGTCTACACTGACGGAGTTTTTGCGCTGTAAGTTCCACCGGTGAAAGTAAAGCTCTGGTTTCTATCCTCACTCAGTTCCTCAGGCCCCAGAGAGTGTTTACACTACCAGCACTTCCTTTGCAGATGAGAGCAGCACTGTAGGGCAGCTATCCCACAGTGCAGCTCTCTTGATAGGTGTTGTGGGAAGGTGGGGGTGAGTGGAAGGCATTCTGGGTCCCTGCTCAGTGCCCCGTGTTGCCCTGCTTCATGTCCCAGCAGCCTCGTTACTTCCTTGTTTCTTTCGTGGCATTTTTTTTTTAAACCCTGCTGTCCGGCTGCTTTCTCTGCCACATCTACAAGCAAAGGGAAAGAGAGTTTAAAATTTCCCGGTGCTTACAGGGGGAGGGGCGGACCTCTGTTTACTTGGCATCAGAGCAGTGGAGATGCTGGGCAGAGTGGTCACTTGTGGAACTGTGGGATATCCTTCGGAGGCCAGAAGATGTTTATGCTGGTAGAATGTGTCTTCGCTTTCACAGCAGCGCAAAAAGAGCAGCAGAAAGGACTGTAAGCCTCTTGTGAAGGTGGTTTTCTTCTTGAACCTCAGAAGTTTCACTGCAAAAGGTCATTAACAAGTGTAGGCACTCCCGCAGTTATAGTGCAAAAAAGAGACTTTTTGTGCTTTAAGTGGTAAGTGTAGATGTAGCCTGAGAGTTGCTCTGGGTAGGTTCTGGCGGTGTGTGCTGCCCACCACACAGAGCACCGCTAGCGGGCTCTCAGAGCATTTGAAGAGAGACCTAACTCATTCCTGTATACTACTGACTAGAAAAGATGTATTAAAACTGTCCGCTTTTTTAGCGGCACCAGTGAACTGAGTTGGCAGGTCCTTCTCATAGCGATGACACTGTTGGCTTGTGACTTGGCATAGCAAGATACCAAGGCTATCAAAGCCCTGCCTTCCAAAGGGCAAGTGTGAGGGCTTGTAGCTTGATCTGCAGCACGTGGGGCCAGGCTTGCAGAGGGTCTGCTCCCTGATGTCCCAGAAGGAAGTGCCTTGCCTGTCAAAATGTGGAGTGCTGGGGTTGAACACTCCCCTTTCCATGGAGGGTGCTTTCTCCCCCCAGCGAGGGTCTCTGACAATCCCTGACCCCAGTGCAAGAGTTCCTGTCACACATACTGGTACAGAATTCAGAACACCTGAGTGAGATAAGAAGCTGGGCCGAGGGTGAAGATGATTCCAGCTGCGTGTCTGAGTGAGGTGAGCTGTGGGAGTCAGAGGAAGAGGCAGCATTTGGGCAAGCGGCTCTAATTCTAGGCTGAACTGGCCAGGAGCTGCTCAGTACGGGAGCCTCCTTACGGTAGCTTTTCTGACTTTCCTCCACAGGGTTGAGATTGCCAGTCCCTGCTTGGCATTCTCCCCATCACCCTGCTGGAAGGGAGCATCCTCTCTTATAGGAGAGAGGGAGGGATCTTACCTCTGTCCACCGCAGAGATGGCAGGCAGAGCCTGCCTGGCTTGAGGCCAGGGCAACGTGGCCGATCCCCTGGAGTGGTTGCATTGTGACTCAGGAATGGCTGAACCTGCTGGGGTTGTGCTCCCCTGCTTGGACCCCTTTATTTTGGGATGTGAATGCTGCACAGCCTAAAGGCTGTGGTTTTCATGACTGGCAGGAAGCAGCCAGGCAGCAATGAGTCAGCAGGCAGGCTTTGTCAGGGTCATGGTGGTGGGTGAGTCACCAGTGCCTGTGTGCACGTGTCCCTCTGCCATGACTCTCGGCTGCAGCTGGTTGCATCTCTAGGGTGTGTGTTGGAGGGATGAGTGGGGGAGAACTGCTAGTACCTGATGAAGTAGGTATTCACCCACAACAGCTCATGCTCCAATACATCTGTTAGTCTATAAGGTGCCACAGGACTCTGTCGCTTTTTACAGATCCAGACTAACACGGCTCCCCCTGTGATACTTGCTAGCACCTAGTTGCTACTTTAGGTGCTGGTACGGTGTCCTCTCCTCCCATCTCACCCCCGCTGATGAATTCTCCCTGCCCCACTGCTCCCCTCTGTAGGTTGTCTTTATTCCCCCCCCTCTTTCCTTGGGGACTCCTTTTTGGGCCTCTTTCCTCATCTGCTGTCAGCTCAGTCAGTGGGCTCTGTAGGTCCGTGCTCAAGCGCTGCAGAGATGAGGGTACCAGTGCATTTCACCCAGCTGCCAGCACAGGACCGTGATCTAGCAATGGAAGCAGTGACTCTGAAATAGATTTGGGGGAGGATGGATAATCAGCTGAACGTGAACTACCAGTGGGATGCTGTGACCAAAAGAGGTGATGTGATCCTGGGATACATAAGAATGGTGAGTAGGAGTAGAGAGGTTATTTTACCTCTGTATTTGGTGCTGGTCTCACCACTGCTGGAATCCTGTGACAAGTTCTGGGGTCCATAATTCAAGACACATGTTGATAAATTGAAGGGGGTTCAAAGAAGAGCCCCGAGAATGATTAAAATATTAGAAAACCTGCCTTATAGTGATAGACTCAAGGAGCTCAATCTATGTATCTTAGCAAAGAGAAGGTTAAGGGGTGACTTGATCCCAGTCCGAGTTCCTACATGGGGAACAAATTGTTAATAATGGGCTCTTCAGTCTAGCAGAGGAAGGTCTAACGCGATCTGATGGCTGGGTGCTGAATCTAGACAAATTCAGACTGAAACAGGGCATATGTTTTTAAGCGTGAGGGCAATTAACTATTGGAACAATGTACCAAGGGCCATGGTGGATTCTCCATCACTGCCCATTTTTAAATCGGGACTGGCTGTTTTTCTAAAGGATCTGCTCGATGAATGGTTTTGAGGCAGGTCTCTGGCGTGTGCATACAGCGGGTCAGACAAGATGGTCACAATGGTCCCTTCTGGCCTTGATCTCTGAATCTGGTGAGGGGAAGAGAAGACAGGAATATGGAGAGGTGGCCTGTGAAACCCCAACCCCTGAGCCCAGGGGATGGAACGGGACAGAACGCTGCTGCTGAGGGGACATGGAACAGGAGTTTCTGGACTTGTGGGTGACTTACACTCTGGCCCCCAGAGCTGAAGTAAAGTGCCTCAGTTAAATCCTCAGCGAGCCGTTCCCAAGGTGCTGCGCGGCTGTGCTAGCCCCACAAAAGGGGATGGCAGCAGCTGGGCGTGAGGGAATGGCTAGGGAGTCGCATGGTTGAGAGGTGGGGGCAGGAGGTCTGGGAGTCAGGACTCCTGGGTTCTACTCCCAGGCATGCTGCTGACTGGCTATTTGTCCTGTACAAGTGTACAGTGGCAGTATAGTATCAGAGGGGTAGCCATGTTAGTCTGGATCTGTAAAAGCAGCAAAGAATCCTGTGGCACCTTATAGACTAACAGATGTATTTTCGTGGGTGAATATGCACATGCATCCAACTAAGTGGGTATTCACCCACGAAAGCTCATGCTCCAATACGTCTGTTAGTCTATAAGGTGCCACAGGACTCTTTGCTGCAGTGGCAGTATAGTTATTGGGGTGCCTAAAATTGACCCTGCTCCCCACAACCATTCCTCCCTCCCGTTAGCAAGCACCATCACTGATCTATGGGGGGTCCTTGTGTTTGCAGCTGGCGGATTGTACGCTGCAGGTCTCACCATCTGGACAGTACCTGGATCTTGATCTGTCCCTGCTGGAGCAGAAGGATGAGCTGGAAGGATTCTACGAGGAGATCAGGTGAGTTGCAGGAGTCACAGATATACCTGTCTGAGCTGAGTGAGTGAGACATGAGTCACCGTCTCCACTCAGAAGACTGCCTAGCCAGATGACATGACCCTGCTTCACCCACCTTTGCCTTCTCCAGATGCCCCCATGTGCTCCACTCCTATAAAACACGTGGAGTGAGACTCTGATGCATGTTGCTCTTCTGCCTGCTCAGCAGGATGGAGCAGACTGGTGAGGGGCCTGCGGGGGAGCAAGAATGCCTGGAATTGAGGCTGGGGCTGGTAGAGTCACTTGGGGGATTCACTCCTTTGCCAACTACTTCCTGAATGTTAAACGGAGCCCCTGGGCCAAAAGCCTGGTGACGGGCCAGTTTGGCTCAAACTCTAGGGCAGTCTCTGGGGCGTGAGGGACCTTAGACTTGAGGTTCCTCAGCAGAGCTGTGGGGAGAGGATCAGGCCTGGTAAGCAGAAGCAACCACAAATTAGGACAGAAGTACGCTGGCAGAGGTGCGTGAAGGCCCCAGGACAGTGCACCAAAGAGCTGCACCTCCCCCTCAGTGTGTATAACTGCATAGATTTGGTTTCCTGAGGGTGGTTGTGATGATCTGGCAGGCCCCAGCAATAGCCAGGTGCTGCTGCTGTCAGTAACCTATGGAAGTAGGGCATGGTGGGGCGGGGAGCTGTTCTGCGGGAGAGGTGGCCGGCAGATCATTAGGGGAGTGGAGGTGTTAGGGCTGGAGCTCTGGCTCTGGTGCTGAACATGGAGGCAGGCTGGTACTTATTGGCTGGCGTGGGTCTGGGCCTTGCTGACTTGCAGATTCCCAGTGGCGGTGCTATGAGCAGGCCCTGGCTGCCCGCCAGTGAGGTTATTGGTGACATTCGCGGTGACTTTCCTGCATTCCTCTCATTCCAGCAAAGGGAGGCGACCAACTCTGATCCTGCGCACACAGCTCTCTGTCCGAGTCCATGCCATCCTCGGTGAGTCCCTGATAGCCAAGGGCTTTGGGCCCAGCCCCTTCTGTATTCCTCAGGGCCTTTGCCCGTAACCTGCCCAAGGCCGCTCAAGCCAGGAGCACTGTGACACAGGGCTGTGTGGGGCCTGGTAATCTGGCCCGTGGGTTAACTGCTGAGTGCTCCTGGGGGCTGGCTCCTGGCTCTGTTCCCATGATCCTCTGAGCTCCAATGTTCTCTCCAGCTTCATGTCTCTGTCTTCCATGGCTGGGTTTTCCCAGCCCCTGTCACTGTCACAGCTGGAGATGAGCAACTGGGCGAGGATGGGGGCAGGCTCTGAGGGGGCACAGAACATTTTTTCTCAGGTGCTTGGCTGACTGGTTCCTGCTCACATGCTTAGCATCTAGCTGGTTGCTATCACGTGGGGGATTGGGAAGGAATTTCCCGTAGGTCAGGCTGGCAGTGACCTGGGGAGGTTTCACCTTCCCCTGCGGCGTGTGGTGTGGGTCACTTGCCAGGATCATCTGGGATATCTCACTTCATCCTTTCCCTGCCATGGCAGGGGTCTCGGGCACCTAGGTTCTTCCTGTTCTCTCTGTGTGTGTAATAACCTGGTCTCCTGTGGGCTGTGATATTTGGGTTGCTGAGTTCCGTGTGTGGATGCTGGTGGGCTGTGCTATGTAGGCGATCAGATTGGAAGACCTGGCCTTAAACTCTGACTCAGGTCCTTGTTCCTCACTTGGCTCTTGGGGCTGAAGGAGTTAGTTGTTTTCGGCACAAAGAGCCCAAGTACAACAGTATTTTTGCCTGTAATCCTGAAAACATGCCACATGCTACAAATATTCTGGGTCGCTTAGGCAAGCTCTAAATATAGACTTGGGAAGTACAAACAACTGTCTCACGTGGCCAAGAACCCTGACGGAGGGTCAGCATCCAGTGCTGGGAACCAGCATGGCTCCTCGGAACTGGGTGTCTCCCCGTTCCTGAGCTTGGTGGGGGGAGCACGAGTATTGTACAGGGGTGCTGTATTAACAAGATCTAGAGCGGCCGCCCCTTTGCTCCAGCCTGGGGCCCCCTTGCCAGCAGCCCGTGGGGAGCTGATGTGGGGGGTGCTGCTCACTGTGCATGGGTCCAGCTACTAAAATGCAGTCAGTCCTTTCCTTGCATCGCTCTTTCATGGGGCCAGCTACGGCAGCTGCCCCGGGATGCACTGTGGGGGTGGGGGGAGATAGGCCCACACTGAGAAGACTTGCTGTTCTGTGCAATAGGAGCCCAGGTGATAACCGCTGAGTAGGTTACTGAGGAGCACTGTCAGCCTAGACCAGCCTTTCCCAAACAGTGGTTCCTAATCCATTGGTAGATCCCAGAAGGGTTGAGTGGGGTTGCACGTACCCTGGAGGCGCTTTCACTTCCCTTGAGGAGTCTTTACCTGGACGGCGGGCCCAGGCCTGGGAAGGTGGAGCATCCCCCTCTGTCTTTGTGCCTGCAGTGTCTACCCTTTCCCTTCTCGTGTGCCTGCAAGTCTCTTAGGGACTGGGCTCCAGTGCAGTGTCTGCTAATTCTGCAATCCTTTCCCTGCAGAGCGGCTGAGGTCAGGGTTCTGCTGTCTGCTGGGGCCTCCCAGGCTCTGGCCAGGTTAGGGTCTGCTCTGCTTTGTGTTTCTGGTGCTCAGACATTCCAGCAGCTGGAGGGGGCAAAGGTCACCTGAACTTCCAGTTAACCAAAAGTCCTAATCAGCATTCCTGAAATCTTCTCGAAAGGCTGCTGCTTGCCTTGTTAGAGTTTCTAACTGAGCCACCTCAGAATGCTGTAGAGATCAGCTGGATTGTGCTTTAATAACTGCCTGTCAGACAGCAGGAATCGAGAGGAAACCAGCAGTAGAAACTAACCCTAAACCAAACACTAACTCGGCAGAAACGTAAAAAATTGAAAAAAAGAAAAAAATAGGTGTTGGATGATTGGACTATAAGGTGTATAGAAAGCTGGCTAGCTCGTCGTGCTCAGCAGGTAGCAATCAACGGCTCGATGTCTAGTTGGCTGCCGGTATCAAAAGCAGAGTGCCCCAGGGGTCGGTCCTGGGACTGATTTTGTTCAACGTCTTTATCAACAATCTGGATGATGGGATTGACTGCACCCTCAGCAACTTTGCAGATGACACTAAGATGGGGGGAGAGGTAGATACGCTGGAGGGTAGGGATAGAGTCCAGAGTGACCTAGACAAATTGGAGGATTGGGCTAAAGAGATCTGATGAGGTTCAACAAGGACAAGTGCAGAGTCCTGCACTTAGGAAGGAAGAATCCCCTGCATCGCTACAGGCTGGGGACTGACTGGCTAAGCAGCAGTTCTGCAGAAAAGGACCTGGGGATTGCACTAGACGAGAAGCTGGAATATGAGTCAGCAATGTGTGCCCTCGTTGGCCAAGGAGGCCAATGGCATATTAGGCAGTATTAGTAGGAGCATTGCAACAGATTGAGAGGAGTGATTATTCCCTCTGTCGGACTAGGTGAGGCCACACGTGGAGTATTGTGTCCAGTTTTTGGTCCCTCATAACAGAAACGATGTGGACAAATTGGAGAAGTCCAGCGGAGAGTAACGAAAATGATCAGGGCTGGGGCACATGACTCACGAGGAGAGGCTGAGGGAACTGGGCTTATTTAATCTGCAGAAGAGAATAATGAGGGATTTGATAGCAGCCTCAATACCTGAAGGGGGGTTCCAAAGAGGATGGAGCCTCGGCTGTTCTCAGTGGTAGCAGATGACAGAACAAAGGGAAGAGTGGTCTCAAGTTTGCACAGTGGGGAGGTCTAGGTTGGATATGTAGGAAACACTATTTCACTAGGAGGGTGGTGAAGCACTGGAATGGGTTACCTAGGGAGGTGGTGGAATCTCCATCCTTAGAGGTGTTTAAGGCCCAGCTTGACAAAGCCCTGGCTGGGATGATTTAGTTGGAGTTGGTCCTGCTTTGAGCAGGGGGTGGGACTAGATGACCTCCTGAGGTCTCTTCTAACCCCAGTCTTCTGTGATTCTATGAGTACAGCTGTAAAACCCCTAGCTGCATACACTATACTGCAGGACATCAGCCCGACACCATGTCATGGGTGCATTGAAACAGCAGCATTCACAAGTCGGCTCTGAAAGCGATCAAGTGCAGGATTCCAGTCTGCGCTGGGCAGACACGTTCATCTTGGCCAAACCAAACACGTGAGCTGCACTGCTCTGGTGCAGACAATCTTGTGGTCAGTGGGAGAGGAGCGTTAGCTAAAACCCTTGCTCCCTCCAGCCACTGATTGCAGAACAATCTTCAGGTTCAGGGCATCAGGATCTTCCTTTTTTTAGCTGGAAACTGGACTTGTGACCCAGGTGTGTCAGGCATGCAATGTGCAGATCAGGCTGCTTACAGAGCAAAAGCTTGGCTGGCTGCCATCTTTGCACACAGACTTGCTCGGGGGGCTGGCTGCAGAGCCTGACTGCAGGCAGACCGTGCATGGCTGCTGCAGGGCTCCTAAACTACTTTCTGATTGTGATTCAGTCACACACTCTTGCCCTCTTCCTGACTTACCTTTGCAGCACTTCTGCTGTAATCAGATTGCGGATGAAACTTTATTTACCTGGCTATATCGTGGCGTATTTGTTGCTGTTTGGGGGATGCCTATGAAATGCAAACTCTCTCCCAGACCTACCAGATGGGCTCTGGGGGAGACACCATTGAATAGGCCTTCTCTGCTAGCAATGGTTATTTGTGTGGTGTCTGCAGCAGGCTTGGCGCTGCTGGCACAGGAAGTCGTGTTAGTTTTTCCTGTCCCTGACGCATGCGGAAGGATGTGTCTGAACACCGAGTGCCTCTTTCACATTCCTGCAGAGATGAGATTTGCCTACAGCTCTGACCCAGGGGGCCTGATGAGAGAACATGCTAACTCCTGGATTAGTGGGATGGGGGCTGAAATTTGGTTAACTTTTATTTTGCCAGGTTGGTCAGCAGCATGACCTTACTGTCGTCTCGGTGTCCTCAGACTTTTGTCCCTGACATCTGCCTTGCTTCCAAGTTTTCCATTAGATCAGCAGGCATGGCATGGCCCTCACCTCCTCAGACTGCTGGGGAATGCAGCATTTCTATTAGCTCCTAGCCTGCAGAAGATAGGTGGGGATGGGAGGACACTGTGAACACTGGCTCTGCAGAACCTCTTGGTCAGTCCCCTCTGACTCCACTCATGTCAAGCCCAACAGGCCTAGCAGTTTAGCAGTTGCGGCTTCAAGATGTTGTATGTAAACCCTGTCCAGATCTCTAACCCCTCTCATGCTCTGCTGGGTGTGTGAGGGAAGCAGGCCTGGCTCTACAGAGCACAGGGAGTGAGGCTGTTTCTCAGTGTCAACAGCTTTGGGCTATTTTCTGTTCCCCTTTATTACTCCTCCTGTGCCCCAGTGCGGTGCTGCTCCCATGTCCCTGGTGGCCCCTGCAAGTTGAGCCCATCTGTGCTCAGGGTGTGGTCAGGGCCATCCTTAGGATTTATGGGGCCCTCTGCAGTATTTTTAAGCTGGTGTCCCTACGCCCGATGCAGCCCAGGCTCGCATGTGTATTTTAGGTAAGGGGGGGTCTTTTGAAGGATTTATTTTAAAAACGATATGTCTGAAGATCCATGCATTTAAGGCTAAAGATAAATACTCAGATTGTGCATCTAAAAATCTATGCAAGGGGTTTTTTAGAGATGTGATTTTATCATCTTCTCTAACACACTGATGAAATATTTTTAAAACAAATTTTAAACTAAGGTCCTGCAGACTAACATGTTCTCAGTAAACATGACAGTGATGCACAACTGTTTCTGTCAGTAAATTCAGACAGTCTATGCCTGGGGGTTGGCAAATGCCTGTTAAATGGTTCCATTACCCCTTGAATGGCTCTCTAACAGTTTCAATGTTGTGCTAATAGGTCTGGCAGGCTGGAGGCTTTTTCACTTTTAAGTACTTGATCCCCTCTGGAGGAAGACTAGGGAGGTTGCAGCAGCCAGCTGTGGTGGGAGCCTATGGGAAGTGGGGGAGGGATAGCTCAGTGGTTTGGGCATTGTCCTGCTAAACCCAGGGTTGTGAGTTCAATCCTTGAGGGGGCCACTGAGGGAACTGGGGTAAAAATCTGTCTGGGCATTGGTCCTGCTTTGAGCAAGGGGTGGGAGTAGATACTCCTGAGGTCCCCTCCAACCCTGATAGTCTGATTCTATGAAGGGTCAAAACAGGGATAGGAAAAGGCAGGCAGATGGACACTAAGACCCGATGGTGCCCCAGATTTTCAGGTGCCCTACCCAGCCTTGTATGCCTAAGGGTGGCCCTGGGTGTGGTGTAGGGGGAGGTAGATGCTCTCTGCCAGTGCATGTTACCTTGGACATACCTGTCTGCCATCACCTGGCCCAACCTCCTGTGTGTCCAGTGTTCCTCCCACACTGACTGACTGCAGGGAAGAGACATTTCACCTATATCGCTAGTTTGTCTCTCAGCTGTGTAATGACAGCAGCAGGTCTCAGAGGGAGAAGGGGCCAGGGGCAGGAAAGCCACCTCTTGGGTGGGTGTGAGAATCTGAGGGCTCTTGCTCAGGAAGGGCTATCCAGGGGTGTTCTCTTGCAGGGACTCCAGAAGAGGGGGGTGAAGGGGAGTGCACCTTCCTCTTGGAGCATAGAAAGGATTGTCCAGGGACTCGCTCCATAGGGCGTGCAGATCTGCACCTGTTGTTCCTGTGCTCTGATCTCCATAAGACATTGAACCTTGTGCTGCTGATCCATCACTCTGGGAGCTAAGAGGGGCAATCAGATCTCATGCTGCAGGACATGAGCTGATTGTGCCAAGGGTCAGGAAGGAACCTGCTCCATGTACAGAACCGTACAGCTTGCCAGGTGCAGCAGGAGACGTTTTTGCCTTTCTCGGACTCATGAGTCGCTGATCACTCCAGGAGGTGGTATAGCAGACCAGACAGAGCAGTGTCTGATGTGATGTGGCGGATCCTGTGCTGCCTGGCTTTAGCTGTCTGCACTGTCCATCTGCGTCCTGCAACCATGACATGGACCCTCTGTGGTGAGAGCAGACATGTGCTTGATTTTCTGCAGTGCCTTCTGTCTGCGGGAGCGGGTGCCCAGCAGAGACTGTGTTGGCAAAGTGCTAGTGCTGCTGTGATGGGCAGGCTGATCCCTGGCACAGCCCGAGACACTAAGCCCTGATGGGCTGTCACCCGGGATGCTGCCACTGTGTCCTAGGAGTGTCACCTTCCACCTGGATGGAAAGACCCCGCCCTCTCAGACTGCCCCGAGGGAAGCCAGCAGGGCTAGCTATCTTCGGCTGCGGGCCAGGGGAGAGCAAGAGGCCATGCGTCTCATCAGAGTTCCTGTTTCTTCTCTGCATAGGAAGCCAGGGGAGATATTTATAGCATAGTTATGCAAAAAGAAAACAGGAAATTGGCAAGTTCCAGATAACCCGCCATTGCTGAGCTGTAGCTGCTCCCTGTCTGCCAGCCCACGTGTCTGCTTCCCCCAGACCCCAAGGCTGATGACAGGCCCCGAGGCGGGCTCCTCTTAGTGCTCAGGGGAGGAGACACAGCAGGGGCTCCAGGAGCTTCATGGGGTCTTCCCAAACGAAGCAAACTCACCTCAGGACTGAGATTGAGCAGGGGCCTTTCAGCCCAGGAGACTTTTCCACGCCTACTCCGAGTTGAAAGTAGCAGTTGAGAATGGAGGGAGGGAGCTCTTGTCTTAGCACCCTGCAGGTCCCGAGTTGGGAGCCAAGGGGGAGGGGAGTATGTGCACCCCTACGGGGGAGATTCATAGCTCAAGTGCAGCTTGCTGCTGGGGAAGGATCGTGCACTCTGGCTTAGAGTCCTGCGTGGGGCTATTGTTTGTAATTCCACTACCATCTGCTCCCAGGTTGTTTCTTGCGTTTTTATCCCAGTCCCACCCGCAAAAATCTTAGATCCCACACGAGATTTCCCCATTCCCCCAAAAGTTCATTAATATATTACGGGGGGGGCGGGACTGTGGCTTGTGAGCCACATGCAGCTCTTTTACAGTTAAAGTGCAGGGCCCCCTATTCTCCCCACCACGTTCTCCACCTACCAGACGGGGGAGGCTCAGGGCTTCTGCCCTGCAGTTGAGTGATGGGATTAGGGGCTTCTGCCAGAGACGACTGGTGCCTGCTGAGAATGGGGGGGTACAACTGAAAGGTTTGGGCCCCTCCAACAGCTTCAGTCACCGCCCCCTCGCCAAGGCTGCAGGATGGGGCTGCTGCTTTAGCTCTGTGGGGAGAGGCAGCAACAAAAGCAAGGAGGCCTGGTGACACTACATGACCAAATAGGACAGCAAACTTTGGCAAAAATCTGGGGGGGCACGTGACCGCACATGTCCTTCCACCACGTCGCCTCTGGCTGCTGCTCCGTGGCCTTAGGCCTTCAGGGAGCCCTGAGCCCTGGCCGGGACCTCCCATGGGGCTGAAGTCCCAAGCCCTGGTAGCCGTGCCCCAGCTCTTGAACTTTTGAAGGTTGACATAGCGGCTCAGGTGGTCAGTAAGTTTGGCCACCCCTGGCATATTGTCTATATAAACGGAACTCAGACACAATTTTTACCACCAAAAGAATATAACAAATCTTGCTTTAAACCACGTTAAAAAAATACTTCAATCCCTGTTATAAAAGACATCAAATCTCTTTCTATCCCTCACTTAAATTTAAGTATTAAAACCTTTATTTAAAAAAAAAAAAAAGAAAGAAAAATTTGCTTTACTTTGCTGCAATTCTGTGTATGACAAGCTGCTGTCGTGTATATCCCATGGAAAGTCAAAACAAATTGCACCACAATTTTGCCTTAAAGGTGCAGATGTTTCTAAAGATTATAATCATTAAGTTATTTAAAAAATGTTGTAAACGGCTTAAGCATCGCTTTTAGAGCTTTGAAATGTACCTTTGAAGTTATTTATCTGTCAGGATAATTACTCCTTTTTGGGAAACATTTAATGGAAAAGCTGCTCACAGCTTAGGTTTTTGATAGAAATAAATTTTAAATTTCAAACAAAGTGATCAGTAGTAAGGTCACATTAAACAGCAGGTGTACCGGGGTGCAGTCTGTGGGTCTGGAGCTCAGGGAGTAGGTACAGGGAACGCTGGGCTGGGGGGAGGTGGTGGCTCTGGAGCTTATGGGGACAATTCAGTTCTTGAGTGGTTCTGATGTCGGATGCTTTCTGGCTGTTGTTGCCGGGGCAAGAGCACAGCGCAGCTTCTCCTTGCACACCCTCTCAGCTGGGGGGTAGAGGGCGCTGTCCGTGCAAGCCATGCTGTAACCCAGGATCACTGTGCGGCCCGTGGCGGGGAATCAAAGGGCTCTGGGCTGCTGGCAGCGGCGGGGAGCCCAGAGCCCTTTAAATACCAGCCACCGCCGGGATTCAAAAGGCTCTGGGCTGCCTGCAGAGATTCCCGGTGGAGGCTGAGATTTAAAGGGCTCAGGGCTCCCCGCAGCTGCAGGCAGCCCAGAGCCCTTTGAATCCCAGCCGTGGCTCCAGCAGATGTGCTGGGGCTGGAATTTAAAGGGTTCAGGTTCCCCTCAGCGGCAGGAGCTCTGGGCCCTTTAAATCCCTGCCTCAGCCCCGCAAAGCTCCGGGTTCTCCCAGCCGCTGGAGCCCCGGGCCCTTTAATTTGCCCCTGAGGGCTCCCAGCCACCTCTTCAGCTGGGAGCCCTGGTTGATTTAAAATCAAGTATCACCTCCACACCCCCAACCTTCCTTTTTGGCCCACAGCTGTTTTGGTGGTGCGGCACTGGGGAAGGAGGGTTTGTTTCTGCAGGGCTGGGTGGTGCTGGGGCGGGGTGTTTCCACGGGGCCGGGAGGTCCGGGGGGTGTGGGGGGTGTTGCTGGGGGGTTTCGGCCCTCAGCTGTTTTCTTTGGAGTAATGTGGCCCTCGCCGCTTTGCAAGTTGTGCAGGCCTGCTTGTAAGCTGTCTGGGGTGCGGTCAGGCTCCTCAGCAGGAGTGTGGTGTCCGCATCAGTCTCCTCAAAGCATCCGCTGCAGCTGGAAGTGTTTGTTAGCCCTGGTTTCACAATTGGGTCATTTCCTACGTAGAGTGTCTAACTGTGCCCCGGGCTGGCATCCCGTCCGTGTCTGGCTGCCCCCAGGAGCAGGGTGGGTGATCTCATGGTGGTGCTTGGCCTGAGTGTGTGTCACTCTGCAGGGGTTCTCGCATGGCAGGTGCCGCCCTGGCTCCCTAGGGCTGCAGGCTATAGAGAGCAGAGCACCTCCCTTGCTGGGCCGTAGGGAACTGACCGGCTCAGGAAGCAGGACACAGGCCTAGTGCTGTGGGGCAGAGAATGGGATCCGGAGCCTCCCCTGGCAGGAACTGGTTCCAAGCCGGCCCCAGCTCAGTTGCTTGAAGGTTCTTGAGCTCTGTGCTAACCCCTCCTGGAGTGCACGGTGCTGCCTAGCGTTCAGGCTCAGCACAAACCCGCTGGGCCGCAAGATGAGGGGTTACCGCAGCATGCAGACCTCTGCACGAGGAGGCCAAGGAACCTTGCCCCAACCCCTCCTCACCTCCTCCGTGCTGCAGCAGCCCGGAGTCCCAGCAGGCGGGCTTCTCTTGCCACCACCTCGAGGGGAGGAGATGTGTGCCTGAGACCCTTTGGGAGTCAGCTGAGGGGCACCCGTCTGTGCTGGGGGGCAAATGGGCCGAACTGGCCATTGCGGTAGGTGGCAGGCGCAGAGCTAGGCCAGGAAGCAGAGCTGTCCTGCTGGGCAGAGCCAGGGAGAGCTGGACAGTCTGCCAGCTGGAGCCCTCGTAGCCTCATTCCGGCACAAGCGCCCCTCGGGCCCTGGGTGGTTCAGTCGCGAGCGCAGCGGCCTCTGGCCCGCACATCAGTATGGGCAGCCAGCCTGGCAGGCATAGCACCTCAGCCTGTCTGTGTCACACCCTTTCCATCCAGGGGAGCTGGGTGTCCCCAGCTTCGATCCCTGCCCCAAGGTGAAAATCACGTGAGTGACACCAGCCCCCCTCTGTCCCCTCTACAAAGGGAGAGAGCCCAGCTGAGCCCTGGCACTGAGCGTGGGGCCTGGCCAGCATGCGCTCTCCCCTCTGCTCCAACTGCAGTGGGGAAGGTTCGTGGCTTTCCCCATTGCTAGGGGATGCTCCGGAGTCCATGTCCCCCACCCCTCTAATGCAGCGGCTGTGTCTCCTTCCCTTCCAGAGAAGCTGTACAACTCCCAGGGGCCAGAGCTGAGGCGCTCCCTCTTCTCCCTCAAGCAGCTCTTTCAGGTACGTTCCCCCAGCCCCTCTGTGGGCCCTGACTCACCCCACAGCCCAGTGACCTCAGGCCCTGTGGGCCTGTGCCAAGGGCCACGTGCTGTGCAGGCTCCGGGGGGGCAGCTGGTCATGGAGAGCCTGTGGCGTTAAGTGATGCTGGGGGATCTGAGCTCCCGTGTATCCTGCCTTCCCCCCATGCCCGATTCCCGTTGCCCCCAGTTCCGCACTGAGGGAGCTGCAGGGCTTAGCGCCAGGGGAGCAGGGGCTCTGGCCCAAAGCCAGAAGAAGTATGGGTTTGTCAACCCAGCCCCTGCACCATGGGGGGATGCAGATTTGAGCTGGTGCCTTGAGCCTCACCTCTCAGTCTCAGCAGCACCCTGCTGTCCCACAGTTTCTCACCCAGCTGTAACCTGTGGGGTACAGCCCAGGCACTGCCAGCACTGCCCCTTTCCCCCTCAGCTCCCCTCCCCCATAGGACACAGCCCAGGCATTGCCAGCACTGCCCCCTTGCCCCTCAGCTCCACCTCCCATAGGGCACAGCACAGGCACTGCCCCCTTCCCCCCTCAATTCCCCCCCATAGGGCACAGCACAGGCACTGCCCCCTTCCCCCTCAATTCCCCCCGTAGGGCACAGCACAGGCACTGCCCCCTTCCCCCTCAATTCCCCCCGTAGGGCACAGCACAGGCACTGCCCCCTTCCCCCTCAATTCCCCCCGTAGGGCACAGCACAGGCACTGCCCCCTTCCCCCTCAATTCCCCCCGTAGGGCACAGCACAGGCATTGCCAGCACTGCCCCCTTCCCCCTCAGCCCCCTCTTCCCCATAGGGCACAGCGCAGGCACTGCCAGCACTGCTACCTTCCCCCCTGCTGCTCCCTCCTCCTCTTCCCATAGGGTACAGCACAGGCCAGCCAGCATGGTCCTTCCCCCCACCACCCACAGGGTATAGCTAAGCCCCTTCATTTTCAGTTTAAATTGATTTTTACAGAAAAATTCCCACATTTGACAAAAAGTATTATTCATTTTTTTCTGATTTTCACCCTACCTTTGTGTCGTTCAAATATATAAAAAATAACTTGCTTTATTAGGAAAATACAAACACGTCTTATGAAATGTAATTACGATAATACGTTAGTCTGGGGGTCTGTGCAGAGCTGCCTGGCAAAGTGATTAGTCTAGAAGAGACGCACAATAAACAAACAAGCACACAGGCAGACTCTGAAGTGCATGTGCATCTGAATGCCTGCTGAATCTCACGCGCACCACGTATATATTTCAAGCTTTTAGTCAAGCTTAATGGTTTAAAGATTTGACACTCGAAAATGGGAAGAAAACAAAAATCTGTGTCAGGATACATTGCTGAACACAAGGGAGCATTTGAAAACAATAAATTAAAAAAAAAATAGGAGAAGAGGGTGAAGTTGAGTGTATGCGCTGCACATGGTGTGGCCTAATTACTAAATGAAAACTGTTAGCCTATAAATATTTAAATTCTACACCAGTAAATTGTTCAGATGAGAAGCTTTATTTAGGGATTAGAGAGATTGTTTTCCTAAGCTCAGAAGCGACAGCATTGTGCTCTGAGTTCTGTGTTAGTTCTGCAGCAAACCACTCTGATGAATGGAATTCAGAGCATTAATTTTCTGAATACTTTTTTCCCCTCTTTCCGTCCACCAAAATAACCCCCTGATATTTACCCAGAGAAATGGATAGTTAGTTTGTTTTGTGTTTTTTTGTTTTTTGGACTGATTTCCCCCCTGTTTTGGTTGTGGTGATGGTAAACATGGATACATTCCTAAGAAAAATGAAATAAAATAAAAACTGAAAACAAAGGGTCCTGGGTACAGCATAGGCACCGCCAGCACTTGTCCCTTCGCCCCCAGCCGGCTCCCCGCCCTCGGGTACAGCACGGGCGCCGCCGGCACCGGCCCCTTCGCCCCCAGCTGGCTCCCCGCCCTCGGGTACAGCACGAGCGCCGCCGGC